>NC_079172.1:60003181-60039950 GCF_947568905.1 Ostrea edulis
TATTCGCAAAATGAGACTTGAAGCGAGAGGTGTCCAAAATCTAGTTAGGTACCTTGTGGTATTATTAAGGAGGGGGTGACTCATGTATGAAACAAGTGCCTGTACTCCTTGTGTAGTACATACAACAGCGTGGTACACAGAAGTTGTGTTCAATGTACACTGCATAGACAGCAACAGTTTATATCTACACATTAAATAAATATTTACAGTGTTCTGCATAGAATATATAATATACTTACACATGGTTTTGCTTGCATGTATACGATTGCTACAAATCATATTCTTTAAAGTCAATTTGGTGTGTATTTGTCACACTCTGTGCTGCAATAGTGGCTTGCTTGATGGCCACTTTGTATGGTCCCCGCTTTTTCCTGTTGTAGCGTAATTTAAAATCCTCCAAAAATGGATACAAGTCTGAACACTGAATGTGTGACATGGTGGATGAACCGAACCATGACACATGTGCAAGTTTTCGTATCACGATTCCCCCGTCTCTTTCACTCACACTGATTGACAACACACGCCCCGGCCACCAAGGAAACCCTTTAATTTTCCCCCACACAATATCTCCAACATGAATTGTCCGACCATCGGTCGCTATGCATTTTGGCACATCACGAGTCCGAATTTTCATCATCAGAGATCTGAACACATCTTCATTAGTGGGTGGAGCATCGGCAATATCTTCCCTCTCTTCCTCATCCTCATCCATGGCTGGTTCATCCACAGGTTCAAAATGATCCAAAGGAGAAATCTGCTCCAGTTCATGAGCTAGAGAGATCGACTCTAGTTGATGAGCAGGAGACACCGGTTCTGGTTGATGAGTTGGAGATGGAAGCATGGCCACAGACGAAGGCGGGCCCTCGGGAGACATGGGAATATCCTCATCCTTGAAGTCAAAATCCCGTTCCGATGCAGATGATATCACAGAATACTTGTCTGTGTCTATTATCACATATTTATCATGGCCTTCCGAGCGTGAACTGGTTATAGAGTTACTAAGACTGTTTGGATTATTCAAAGTCACTACATAATCATGATTGGCATGCAAGAAGTAGTCTGTGTGTTTTTCACTAAGGTTATCATAATACACAGGAGGTTTGTCTTGAGAATCCACACAATCTACAATATCCTGCGACACTTCCTGGCTTTCAGCTTCTGGCATGGATTCCTCGCTGACTCTCATCACAAGTCCAGTCACATTGTCGTTGACATCTTCACTGAGAGAGTCCTCCTCCTTCGTGTTCTCTTCCAGCTTCTTGGGGCTTTTCTCCACAGAATCGACACTCAGACGTTCGCGGCTCCTCAGCTTGTACTCCTTTTTGTGAACCTGTTCACTACTTTTTGTCCGCACAGTACGTTTTGGTGAAATGTTCTCTGGGATATTCTGCTTCAATGATACATTCAAATTATTAACATTTTCGATATTGTTTGTTGCATTATCTCGTCTTGGTGATAGTCCTTTATTCTGCCGCCATGTGTACAACAGCCTTGGTCTCTGAGCAACAACGTCATTTTGATTTTCCATTGAACTTTCCAGATTCTCATCCACACCCTCTGAGGACGCATTTTGATTTTTTTCCTCATTATCTCCATGCTTATGTTTATGTTTGCGTTTATGTTTTTTGTGATGACTAGTGACATTTTCATTGCTATTTTCAAGTTCTTTTGGGGGCTCTTCCTCCACGTGTTTTGTACGATCCTTTGTTTTGCGGAGATTCCGTTTACTAGTTCTCCTGTTTTTGTCCTGCTCTAGAGCACTGTCCTCTTTCACAGATTCAACCTTTCCTTTTGATTTAGAAGTTGTCCCATCTACCTCGTCATGCAGACGTGGCGGAATCTTCAACACAGTGCCCTCACCAATAGATATCTTAATGAACGGACTCGAGCGTGTTAAGCCGGAGTTTTTGTTATTGTCTGCAGGCTTGCTGTTGTTCGGAGGATCCTTATTTTGGACGGAACGCCTCCGCAGGCCTTCTCGTAGTGACTGTTGAGGTACTTGGTTCTTTTGAGTGCCCTGTTTCACAATCTGCTGAACTGGCATAATGCCCTTTTCAGTCTCTTGACATACAGCTTTACATTTGCTACACAACGTAGATCGAGGGCGCAAACGTATACTGCGTGCAGGACGGTCCTTACTGGACCGCAAGAAGAATTTGTTTACATGTTGCTCGTTTCCCTGTGTATAAGTGTGTCTAAAACCTGTCGCTGACACCTCTACATCCTGATCTGCATTGTTATTGACACCGGGTGCATTTGGGTCGCCTTTTGAATTGTCCCCATTAGCGGAGAAAGGCACGCATATGCCATGTGGCAGGTTTCTGAAACAAATTAAAACAAAGGAATATGACGCATTAAGGCTAATTTCATATCGTGTAAGCGTAAAATTCAGCAGATGGTTTAGAAAGTAGTGTCATAACAAGAAATTTTGCTTGTGTTTATAACGTTGGTTCTAGCTACCTTTTATTTATATCCAATAAAATACCCTTGAAAAGTTTAGCACCATATTCTAAGCATACAACTAAAACGTCATCAATGGCATCCTCGATTGTTATAGGCAATTTCATGCCTTTTGAAATTGCCCCAGGTCTTCTTCTTAGCTCCGCCATTTTTCGAGGTCTCCATTAAGATTTTTCGCGCATGCGTAAACAATACGTTACTTTTAATTTTTGCTTCTTCAACTGTATATTTCAGGTTTCTATCGTAATGAGCGTACTAGAGTTACATAGAATACGATTGGCTATGTAACAGATCTCTAACCTTTCCCAGATTACGCATTTTTCAAGATTTGTGTACACAACCATACCAATCCAAGAAAGATAACTCTTGAAATTGAACCAATTTCATAGACGGATCCAACTTTTTATTTCATTATTTTTTTTATATTTTTTAAATCGTTTCATGTGTTTAGTCTCCTTCTTATTTACGTACGGTAACAGTTTTTCCTTATATTCAATTTATATTTCTTAAGGTATCCAATGTATAACGAAAGGATAATGAACAATTTTGAAGGATTTAAAACTGACATAGTTTAAGTGAAGTAGATGAAATTCACATGTAAAAGGTGACCTTTATTGCACCTGAGACCTTTTTGAAAAGTCATCGGTCCTTTGTACAAATTGTTTAAAAATCTAATTTTCTAAAAATATGTGTGGTAAATTATTCATTTTATTCCATATTTTCATAAAGAGAAAGTGTGTGTAACTTTCTACTAAGAGATTTGTATGAAAATATAATTTCTTTAAAAAATATTTTCATAAAACATGCTCTTCCCATAGACTTAAATGATAAATTATAGGTGAAATAAATCAAGCAATAAACAAAATTTTGAAAATCCCTATGGTTGATTATTTTTGTTTCAAAGTAATACCATGATTACAAAAACCCACCATCCATTTACTAGATATGAAACATCGTTATACATTGAATGTTGTATTGATTTCCCCTGTGTTCTTGTTTTACTCTTGAATTTGGAATTACCACTACACGTTTTTATGTTATGTAACATGATCTTATCACCTCTAGTAGTTACGGTTATAGTTGCTTGGTTTTACGTAGCCTTTCTTCATACAGTCTGCTATAAACCAGGCATTAATTAATTTGGTTGTCCTTTTTTCACGTTTTCTATCAAAAAGTGTTTCTTTAGAAATGGATTCCATACTGCATTTGCAAATTTGAGATGAGGTCTCACAAGGCTAGCATACAAAATTAAAAATGTTCTTTTAAACGTTTAGATATTCGAACAATATCCTAGAACAAGAGGGCCCAGGGGCCACATCGTTCACATTGGACCATATTTAAAGATTGTCCCTATATATTCGCATGCACAACTTTGATCCCCTATTATGGACCCAACCTAACCCCCTGGGGGAGGGGGGACATGATTTAAATAAAGTTGAATCTGCACTATGTTAGGAAGTTTTCATGTAAATGTAAACTTTTCTGGCCCAGTGGTTCTTGAGAAGAAGATTTTTAAAGATTCCCCCCTTTAAATATATTTGTATGTAAAACTTTCATACCATATTGTGTCCCCACCCTACCCTTGGGGGCCGTGATGTTAACAAATTTGAATCTGCACTATTGTCAGGAAGCTTCCATGTAATTGTAAACCTATCTGGCCCAATGGTTGTTGAGAAGATGAGTTTTTAAAGATTTTCCCTATATATTTGCATATAAAACTTTGATCCCCTATTGTGCCCCCCCCCCCCCCCCCCCCCCCCCCCCCCCCCTGATTTCAACAAACTTGAATCTGCACTATGTCAGTAAGCTTTCATGCAAATGTAAACTTTTCTGGTCCAGTGGTTCTAGAGAAAAAATTAATACGCCCGTCATTAGACGCGACGTATCATGTTATGGCGCTGTCCGTGCGTCTGTCCGGCTGGCTGGCTGTCCGTCCGTCCGTCCATCCGGGGTCATGTTTTCCGGACCTTTTTCCTTAACGGATACATGTACAATTTTGAAATTTGGTCACAATATCTCCCTCAGGAATTGTAAGAGTGAGTTTGCATTTCAGCTGGATTGGTCAATCCTTGACCTACTTTAGGGCTATAAAAAGGTCAAACAGTTTTTCGAACTTTTTTTCGTTACAGATAATGCCCTACACATAAGCTTCCTTTCAGAGGAATACAAGTTCAGTTTGCATTTCAATTGGATTGGTCTGTCTGTCCGTGACCTACATTAGGACTAAAAGTATGTCAAACAGTTTTCCGGGCTTTTTTTCATTATGGATACAGATATTGCCCTGATATTTAGTCAAAGGCTTCCTCTCAGAGGAATACAAGTTCAGTTTGCATTTCAGCTGAATTGGTCCATCCTTGACCTACTTTTTTGAAAAAGTAGATCAAACAGTTTTCCGGGCTTTTTTTTTCCATTATGGATACAGATATTGCCCTAATATCTAGTCAAAGGCTTCCTCTCGAAGGAATACAAATTCAATTTGCATTTCAGCTTGATTGGTCCATCCTTGACCTACTTTTTGGGGAAAATAGATCAAACAGTTTTCCGGGCTTTTTTTCATTACAGATACAGATATTGCCCCGATATTTAGTCAAAGGCTTCCTCTAAGAGGAATACAAGCTCAGTTTCTTGAACTGATTTCTTAGAATCTCCTACCCCCTGCAGACTACAATAATGTCTTTCCCCCCAATATTACAGGCAATTGCATTGGATTGGACATGTATGTATACACATGTATACATATATGTGTCATTTATACATGTATGCATATTTTAGAAATATACTTTGCATGATATTAAACATGGTATAGCTGATAAGATTGTTTTCTCTTACACTTAAGGATTTACATGTTCTGAATCACTGTATTACAATGAAAAAAAAGAAAAAGAAAAGATAATTAGTATGATTGATGTAACAGCGTTCATGGTAATGATGAAATATCGGAGAAATTATTAAGAACGTGTACTCTGTTCACTTTCAATCAGCCTCTGGTTGAATCACATTCAGGAGGGGGGGGGGGGGGGGGCAATGTCTTAATTCACTGCTTGTTTCGAACTTCTTGCAAATGTAAATAAGACTCGTGTTACTATTTGTGTACGAGTTTTCGCGTCATGCAGAGGCGGATCTAGATGGGGTTGCAACCTCCACCCTTAGTTGTTAACATTTTCAATAACAGAGATTGTCACTTTGGGGTATGCAATCCACCTCATTTTAAAGAGTAAAGGTACTATCTTGGATTGACACCCTCCTCCTTAAAAGAATTTACCACCTCTGTTACCAAAATGTTTTGTCGATACCTTTTGTCCTTCACTAGTTTTAAATCTAAAGTCGATGACACTTACTACAAACTTTTTTCAAAAATGATAATTAAATATATGCTTTTATAAGTCAAACGAATATAATTTACACGTATGAAATGTAATTTATTCCCATGACTTATCCAGTACAAAAACAAAAGGTAACATTTGTATAGACTACAATAGAGTACCAGGAAAATAGACATACCATTCCGTGCATCCAGTTTTTTTATTTATTTATTTATCTATTTATTTATTTATTTATGTGTTTATTTATTTGTTTATTTATTTGTATAAAAACGAGAACAACTTTCGACATTTACAACATTCAAAGTTCCTTCAATGATTCACCACTGAGATTAGTTCATGTAATAACTACGTTCTTCGATGTTCAAAAGGCTTCATACAATCGATCAAATGATTCATACAACCGAATAATTAATATTAGGCATCAGTATTGTCATAAAGCATAATATATTGACTGTAAACGAATAAATATTTCAGATAGACAGCTTTTTTCCCCCTTTCTTAATTTTATCTTTTTTAGGGGGGGGGGGGTAATTAGTATGAAATAGTCTAAATTTATTGAATTCTGATCTCTACGTGTAATATGCATTTTTTTTTATTCGTTATACACGGGACCTGTTGAATAGAAATCATAAAATGGATAGAAATTCTTTACTTATGATGCATTGTTACAAATCATATTTGGGAGTTACCTCCCTTATTAGATGACGCTAGCGTTTGGAAATGACGAAGAAATTGAAAGCGTGCGAAAGGTCCAGAGGTACGGAGATGTGGATATGTGAAGTAACATTTTTGCGAAAAATCGAATTCAAAGGTTGGTTATAAAACTATTTGCGTTGAAAAATCATAAAGGGTTATTTATAGATATCTGCTGCCTTTGACACAAGGCATAGAAATATATATATCCATATTTTAAAAAAAATAAATAAATGTATGTAACCCTAGCTTAGACTGCTTGCATCCTCGACTAGCGACAACCTTGTTGATTTTATTCGCTTGTGGTTTGTTTTTTGAGTGACGCTAGTGACATTAATTTAAAGAATGGCTTCCTTTTCACCCGAATAGAGGCCATTAATTCATGTTATATTGCACATCTGTAAAACTGTCGGATTGCTTGTAATTAATCAGTTAATGTAAATATTCAAACGGTGTGTAAACTGCCCATCATGTGAATATCGGCGAATATCTATGTTGTTCAGTGTTTATTTTACAGTCAGGGATACATTTAGCCCATGGGAACTCAATTTAACTTGTTAGTGACATAATCCTGACCCCCTCAAGTAGGGATAAAACAAGGAGAATTATAAAAACATATATATGGGAGGAAAATACATTTAAATATTTAAATTGTGATGTGTCCGTAAGCCATAATTTGCTGATGTTGTTGTGCATTGAAACCACAGGTTTGTGAAAACCATATCCTTATTTTAATTAAATTGGTTATTTGTTAAGCTTCTAAAATTCCATCTAGGTTATTATTTTCGTCAGTTCAATATATTTTTTTTTCCATAGCAATTAAGAGAGAATTCTCTGCCAAATTTTGTTAATCTGGCTTAAATAGATTTTAATTAAGAAAATGCAAATGGTGCACCCCTAAATAGTAATTTCTGGAGCGTTATGTTGTTCCACCTACATATTTTAACATTTTTCTAATGAAATAATGATTAAACATTCTAATAGTATGTTTTTATGCAATATAGTATAACATCAGAATGTTGAGATTTTTTCATTAATTAATTTGGTGCTTGAATTTTCACAATCAAGTAAAATAATATAATGAAGCTCTCGTTATATTTTTATATTGAAAATTAAAATTTTGCAAAAAAAAAAAGGAATCAGTTGAAATTTGTAAATTTGAAAAGATCTATTATAGCCTTTATTTGATTTTTGAATGTCATGTATACTGAAATATGATGCTTTACTCCTTAATGAATGTAGAGAACCACAAGTCAACATTTGAATCAAAAGTATACTGGCTCTTCATTATGAGAAACTATTAAAACTTAGGAAGACCAAATACTTTCAGGGAACTGAATTTCAGATTTAAACAATTATGGTTATTTGTATGTTGATGTTATAAGGGAAGTAATTCCCTCTGCCATTGTGTATTGACTTCTGCCTGTTTTACAGAAATTGTCACAGTGGCTTATTGTTAAAATGATGAATTGTAAATCAATTCAGTTTTTTTTACTCATGTGTATTAACAGAACATTTCAGTCATTTTCCAATTCTTAGTAATGTTTTGTGTTGACTCAAAATGTACCGTAGTAGTTAGGGCTATACAGACCGTGGATATCAACCTGGATAGTCCAGTGGTTTGGGCACCTGCCTGGTGGTGCTTGGGTCCCGGGTTCAATTCCGGTCCAGCCATAAATTATCTCCTCTTTACTGGTAGTGACTGCAACTGTCTGTTCATAGGGGGGAAATTTATTTATATGTATTGACAATATATTCTTTCTCTCTCTCTCTCTCTCTCTCTCTCTCTCTCTCTCTATATATATATATATATATATATATATATATATATATATAAATTCAATAAAAAAAGCAGGAAAATATACAGTTCCAAAATATATTTAAATCACTAGCGCTTTCTGGATTTTAACATCCATCCTCAGGTGAATACAAATTAATAATTATTATTAATTTGTATTCACCTGGGGATGGTTGTTAAAATCCAGAAAGCGCTAGTGATTTAAATATATTTTGGAACTGTATATTTTCCTGCTTTTTTTATTGAATTATTTTGACTGTGTGATATCAACTCTTTCTATTTGGATTATATATATATCTGTGTGAGTGAGTGTGTTATCAATGCTTGTTTTGAGGTGTTATTTATATTTAGAAATTCTCCCTTCTTTAAAAGTCATGTGTGAAAATCACCAATAAGATTATAAATGGTCTAGTATTGTGCCCCCAAGCACAATTGTGAGAAATACTAGTGACTGGATTTAATTAATGTTGATACAGAAAGCCATTGATGTCCCATTACCTAACCACTCCAGGATGTGTTTGAAATGAGGGTTTAATTACTGACCAGCACCTGGGTGGTTTTCACAAGAGGGACTTTTGAGTTAATTAGCAGATGGATAGCCTGTGTTAACACTCACTGCACAGGTCACTAAAGTCTGGATGATCTGACAGCTTTTATATAAACACTGATAATTTTAAGCTGCTTAATTCACAAATATTGAGGATGTAAAGAAAGAACACAATTCTGGAAGTCTGACACTGTTGTGGGACCTGTTTAGTTATCTTTAGTTTTGTCAGGATTACTTCAGCTTCGCTTCCTCACAGTTACAAAGTGGAATTTAGTTGTCTAATGCAGGAAGGATTTATTTCTTTATTTCCTGTGTCATTGTAATAGTTCAGGTAAGGGCTTAGTGTAATATGCTATGATGCTCTCTGCTGTGTTTACATTATTGCTTAACTTAAGAGCTTCTGAAATTTGCAGAATAGAAATGTAAAAAGATGATGGAGATAGAATGGTGGAAAAATAAAATCTCGGAGGACATTTATGAGACTTTGCGTAGAAAGGAGCCGTTTCTGCCTACGTACCATGGGCACTCTCCGCAGCTGTGGTTCAGGCGCCACCTGGTGGACTGGCTTGCCATTGTGGTGGAGACCTTTTATCTGAGTGCCGCATCCCAACATTTAGCTGTCTATTTAATGGACTATTTTATGGATAAACTGGAGGTTGATCAAAACCATCTCTATCTTTTGGCAATGGCTTGTCTTTCTATCTCAGGTAAGCTGTTTAATTTGGTGCCATACATTTAGAGGAAGAAGGCAATACATTTAACATTCTGGATAATGCAGGCATTGTATCATCAGTATATAACATCGTGATACATGTGTAACTTATATTTGTCATTAAACTGGAATGATTATCCGAGTGTGGTGTATTGTTTAAAAATGTTTTAAACCCTTATTGTTCTAGTAATTTTCATTCATACATTTAATATATAGGAGGTCGTTTGATTTTATTTGGGAATATGATACTGGAAGGGAATGCTGGACAACTCGCCCTTAAGACAACTCGCCCCCTCTCAGGACAACTCGCCCCTTTTCTTGAGACAACTCGCCCCCAATATCATATATGAATATATTATCACATTTTTTATTTTCATTTTGTGTGTGTGTAATTGTAAATTTTTTTTTACACTTTTAACCCAATAAAGATAGGCCTACGTCTTTTTATTTCACACTTTAACACGGATGGTAAATTCTAATAGAAATTATACACAGATTTAATTATTGCATTTCAGAAAAAATGATCTTTTTCATAATTCATTTGGCAAGGAAAATTATCTTTACTGATCTTCAGGTAATTGATTAAATGTCTCCAATCCTGAGAACAATATTTGGGGGTGGGTTGGAAGGTGTGTGTGTGTGTGTGTGTTTTATCGATAGAGTTATTAAGTATATTAAGTATAAATGTAAAGCATGAATATTCTGATACATGTAATTATCTTTAAATGCGTATCTCAACTAATTCCTGTTGAAAAATCATAAAATCCCCATGTTAGAAACTTTATAACGGCCTTGCTTTACTGATTCTTTTTACGCGGCGATTTCAGAGTGAAAAGTACTCTGATGATGAGTACCTTAACGTTTGAAGTAAATTGATAACAGCTTGGGAGAAATCAAACAATTAGATTTAACAACAGTCGCAGATTATAGATAATTATACTACATCAACCGTAGACCAAGCTAATACTCTCCCTACCAAACGCTCTTACTTGCTTCTGCTGAAATTATATATTTTACATGTACATAAAAGTGGTGATGAATTTGAACCCAAACATTGGATTTTCAGTAAAATATTTCGTCTTGCATAAAAAGACATGAAGTTTGGTGTTTATGTGAACATGTCTTTTTGTCTGTGATGTAGGCCTATATACTATCTATAAGAAATTTATTAATTTTTGCTAGTACACCTCTTTGATTTAGACCAAAAATAATATAATTGTAAACATGTATGATATGAAGGAGAGAGTTATCTTAAGAGAGGGGGCGAGTTGTCTTGAAGGCGAGTTTTCTTAGGGGCGAGTTGTCTTGGGGGTGAGTTGTCCTGATACCCTGGAACTACAAAATAAACAAAATAGATCTAAGAAATCTAATGTCATTAAAATCATTGAAAGTATATTGTGTCATTATGTTCGAATCATGATAAGTATCATATCATGAGGTAGACAGCAATACTCAGGCCTATCTACATATTGTATTTGGATATTTATACATACAAAATATAAATACAAATATTTACTTTACAACTCACCCCTCCCCCTTAAAGTAATATGATTTTGAAAACGAAATGATAATAAAAGTAAACTGCCATAATCATGTGAAGTGAATAACTTTGTAAATTTTAGGTTTAAAAAAAAGTTTTCTTTAACAGTGAAATATGAGGAACAATGTGATCGGACTTTGAGGCTGGGCAGTATGAATGACATGCTGCCCACACACAGTCTTCTGAATGTGGGCTACTCCGCTGCTGATTTGATGAATATGGAGATCACTGTGTTGAACTTCTTTGACTGGTCACTCTCGATCCCAACAGTTGCTCAGTTTGTGCCATATTTTCTGGTGGTTGCAGTTGACGATGGTGACCTGATTGATGGACAACCTCTGTTGTCAAAAACTGCTGTGGAGGAGTGTTTGGAGAGACACACAAAGTATTTCATTGAGATTTCTTTGCAAGGTCAGCATTCTAAATAATGTAACCAAGGCTAATTCAGAAAGCTGTTTCTTTGCCCAATCACCTGAAACAAATCTTCCTGTCTCAATTTTTTTTTTCAAAGTTCTTTAATCACAAAATCTTGTTTTCCTCCCAATTTTATCCAGATTTTGTAGAGACCTGGATAGTTATACCCCCCCCCCCCCCCCCAACATACACACACACACACACACAAATGAAGGGGGGTTGGGATTCTGATATTAACTGATGGTAAGATTTGATTAAAATACTTTCAATTTGGATCAAGATTATTTTTAACATTTGAGAAAGTTTAATGGATATTTTTTCCATTTTGAGGGGGGATAGTTGGGTGTGTGTTATATTGGCATTGTCCAGAGTATATTTTTCTCAATGAGCACCAATGTGCTCTGTGAAGGGGGGGTGGATGGATATGGTATTAGTCCCATTAGTAGTTCTAGGTACCTCATTTTCAAGTAAAGAAATTGGATGTGCTATTTAAAGCTTATTGGGAGAAAAAATGCCTTCCTACCTACCCCCCTACCCGCCCCTCAAACGTTTGATATAGAGTCGTGTAGAGAGGAAACAGAGTAAGCCCAAAATTTGATATAAATAGAGGTCAGCCATTTTAACGGTGTAGGAAAGCAAAAATCCATTTCCCTGGGTCATCTTTTCATTTGTGACTGGTTTCTATAAGGTAGAGTTCTCTCCTTCGATTTCAGCTAAATGTGCTTTAGAAATTGTTATTCTGTGTGTTATTTCATGTGAATTACATTGAAGTTGATGAACATGGCTTTCTGTTGAACAGATCACGTTTTTCGAGATTACGCTTCCTCTCTGATAGCAGCTAGCTGTGTCGCAGCCTCGCGTATCTCACTGCGTCTAACACCGACTTGGCCACAACAGCTACAGCTGATGACAGATTACTTCATTGAGGAACTGTTGCCCTGTGTTAATGTGATGCTGAGGTAAGTTATATACACAAAACCAGTGTAGAATAAGACTGTTAATGTGATGCTGAAGTAAGTTATATACACAAATCTAGTGTAGAATATGACTGTTAGTGTGATGCTGAAGTAAGTTATACACAAATCTAGTGTAGAATATGACTGTTAATGTGACGCTGAAGTAAGTTATATACACAAATCTAGTGTAGAATATGACTGTTAGTGTGATACTGAAGTAAGTTATACACAAATCTCGTGTAGAGTATGACTGTTAGTGTGATGCTGAAGTAAGTTATATACACAAATCTAGTGTAGAGTATGACTGTTAGTGTGATGCTGAAGTAAGTTATATACATACACAAATCTAGTGTAGAATATGACTGTTAATGTGATGCTGAAGTAAGTTATATACACAAATCTAGTGTAGAATATGACTGTTAATGTGATGCTGAAGTAAGTTATACACAAATCTAGTGTAGAATATGACTGTTAATGTGATGCTGAAGTAAGTTATACACAAATCTAGTGTAGAGTATGACTGTTAGTGTGACGCTGAAGTAAGTTATATACACAAATCTAGTGTAGAATATGACTGTTAGTGTGATGCTGAAGTAAGTTATATACAAATCTAGTGTAGAGTCTGACTGTTAATGTGACGCTGAAGTAAGTTATATACACAAATCTAGTGTAGAATATGACTGTTAGTGTGACGCTGAAGTAAGTTATACACAAATCTAGTGTAGAATATGACTGTTAGTGTGACGCTGAAGTAAGTTATATACACAAATCTAGTGTAGAATATGACTGTTAATGTGACGCTGAAGTAAGTTATATACACAAATCTAGTGTAGAATATGACTGTTAGTGTGACGCTGAAGTAAGTTATATACACAAATCTAGTGTAGAATATGACTGTTACATATCAGTAAGTCATAAAATGTATCTGCCAAAGAAATTATACTGGTTTCCTTTTCTGTAAAACTAACATTATATTATTCATGCATCTATTGTGTGTTCAGGATAGGACATGTTGAAATCTTAGGCTTCTGTTGCTGGCCAGTACAATATTCAGGATAGGACATGTTGAAATTTAAGGCTTCTGTTGCTGACCAATACAATGTTCAGGATAGGACATGTTGAAATTTAACTAGGCTTCTGTTGCTGACCTGTACAATGTTCAGGATAGGACTTGTTGAAATCTAAGACAGCTGTTGCCGGTACAATATTCAGGATAGGACATGTTGAAATCTTAGGCTTTTGTTGCTGGTCAGTACAATATTCAGGATAGGACATGTTGAAATCTTAGGCTTCTGTTGCTGACCAGTACCATGTTCATCATAGGACATGTTGAAATTTAAGGCTTCTGTTGCTGACCAATACAATGTTCAGGATAGGATATGTTGGAATTTAACTAAGGCTTCTGTTGCTGACCTGTACAATGTTCAGGATAGGACTTGTTGAAATCTAAGACAGCTGTTGCCGGTACAATATTCAGGATAGGACTTGTTGAAATCTTAGGCTTCTGTTGCTGACCAGTACAATACTCAGGATAGGATATGTTGAAATTTAAGGCTTCTGTTGCTGACCAATACAATGTTCAGGATAGGACATGTTGAAATCTTAGGCTTCTGTTGCTGACCAGTACAATATTCAGGATAGGACATATTGAAATTTAAGGCTTCTGTTGCTGACCAGTACAATATTCAGGATAGGACATGTTGAAATTTAAGCTTCTGTTGCATGTTCAGATTTTGATGCTTGTAATTGATCTGTACAATGTTGTCTGTTATTTGAATTCATTTTGACATGTTTGTCAACTCTTCAAAACTTTTTTTCAGATTTCAAAAGAAAGATCGACAGCTTTCACAGTGTAAATATGTTTCGGCTCCTCAGTTCACCATGGCAACTAATCACTCTCTGTCATACACCCCTGTTGGTTTCTACAATGGCCAGCAGCAGTACTACCCAGCAACCTATGCCAACCCTAAGATGATGGTTTCCCAAGATGGCAAATCGCAATTGTACATGAGTAGGGGGTCCTAACACCAGGTAATATTAATTGCTGAATCAGTGACTACTCTGAACTAATTAATGAACTAATTAAGAGAGATGAAATGGTGTGACCTGTAGCTCAAGTTTAGAGAGATGATCATCACAGATTTATTGTTAAGAAACAATTTTGTGGTTTTGCATTTCAAGTGATGAAAGATTTGTTAGTAGGCAATATTTTTGGTTTTCCTCGATATTTTTTAACATAGTACAGGTAAACTTCGGCATCTCGAACACCGATATGTCAAATACCACGGATGTCTCGAAGTGAGTCGATGGTCCCGGCCAGTTTTACTATATTCATGATTTTTGAAAAAACAGTATCTCGAACACGGAAACCTAGAATACCTGGATTGTCTCGAAGTAGATTTACTGTCCTAAGTGCTTAAAAACACATGCGTTATCTCAAAGTCCAAGAAGTTTCTCCCTCCATTCACTTCACACCTGAAGTACGCAATCATTCCGTTATGCTAATTTTATAGTCAGCTGAGCTTCATGGGACCACTGTGGATAATCACCCCATAAGCTGTTGATTTGGGAGCTTTATCTAATTATCAGACTGGTTGTTTGGAGATGATCATGAAATGCACACTTATACGTAAGATGACACGATAATTCATTAGCACACTGAAATGGGAATTTAATTTTGTCGTATAAAAAACGTGTAACACATGCTATTACAAGTCAAAGTAAACACTAAACACATCAAAGTGATATAGAAATTCAGAATTAAACAATAAAAGACCTTTTTTTAGTATAAATATCAGCACCAACATTCAAAATCTTCAGTATCTGATAAGCAATCTGCATGTAACGAAGGACCCGGTATCCAACCCGGGAGACAGTTGGATTATCTGGCAGTGTTGTAAAAAGGAATCTGAAAGTTCATACAATCGAAACAAAGTTCCAGACTATATGAGAAGTCGAACAAGACTCAGAATCCAAGGCAGCGATATTTCCCGTTTCCGTCTTTGTCATTATTACAGTGATCGGTTTATCATTTACAAAACGCAACACAAATCTGGGTATCTGGATTGCTGATTGAAGGACTTGCATATCTGTATAAGCATGTTTATGTGAACATCTGTTAATTTTTTTAGACAGAGTCACAGACAGTATACAACCTATGGTGCCATAGTGATTCAACGCAGTGCTAGGACGGAGTCACTTCCCTTGACGTTTGGTGCAGTTACCTTTTTTTGTGATTTTGCTATTTGATGTAAAATAATGACACTCTGGTCAGTACCTGTGATTTCTCAAACATTTCTTTGTCTTTGTTCACCCCCATATTTGAGGTAATTGTTTTGTACATGTAGATATCACTGTTTCAATCAATTAAACTTGAAGACCATTTTATGATTAACAAAATTATTCCTGACATTGTAAACTTTTCAGACAGTTGATAGATTGTTGTATGGTCTTTCATTGTACATATGTTCCGTACATATTTTAATTGTTTTATTGTTGTGAAGACGTAACATGCCACATTGTCAAGATCACAATATGTATGCCCGATGTGGTCCATGGTTATATTTATCATTTACAAGTTTTACATCAGCTTGCATTACAGTCAGTGGTGCTCTGCTAAATTTAGATAGTGACCACATTCACATGTACAGTATTGTCAGTAAAGGGAAATAACTCTTGAACTGTAACACTTTCAGTCAACAACATATGTGAGTGTACTTTAGTGAGAAAGCAAGAGAGAGATAAAATATTCAAATTCAGGGATTTTTGACTACTTTCTATTTTACATGTTCAATGTTTTTGTCAGGTTGTCAATGATTTGTTAAAAGTGCATATAATGTTTGTTGGAATAAAAGATAGTTTTATCAAATTTCCTGTGTTTGTACATGTATCTATGGACATTTGTTGGATCAGGAAGATTTGCTGTACATAGTGAAGACTGCTGCATTAACTTTGTAGGACATGTGTTACAAACAAGGAAAACTGTATATGACTGACGATCTCGCATGCCACGTCCAGAATGGGTTCATTTGTCTTGTTGACATTTGAAGTGATCATGTTGATATTTGTATATGACTGACGATCTCACGTGCCACGTCCAGAATGGGTTCGTTTGTCTTGTTGACATTTGAAGTGATCATGTTGATATTTGTATATGACTGACGATCTCGCGTGCCATGTCCAGAATGGGTTCGTTTGTCTTGTTGACATTTGGAGTGATCATGGTGATATTTAGGTCATGGTCGGGAGAAGGATTCTGACGTGGGTTGTTTTCGATGTTATACATACGGTGACAATGTCCCCTTATGTAATGACAATTCGAGATCGGTGTCTCTTCATACGGCCTTGAACTTTTCTTCAATGCTAGATATAAACTCTTTTTAAACCTATCTAGTATCCATGCTAGCACTGACTGCAGTGCCTCTTGTCCTAGTTGTAGCTTTTGGACGGCCTCAGCTATGACCAACAATTGTCTTTCCCAGGGTTCTCGCCTGTATCGGAGATTTTGCCATTTTTGATTGTTTGTAGAAGGCCCGAGTGTTTTCTCGTCAGATGATGGATGCCTTTTTCCATCAGAATTGTTACCCATTATGGTATCATACAGTGTAGAAATGAATGATGGAACAGAACAAAACTATTACAGACTTTGCATAATGTCAAATTTAAAAAATACTTGCATAGATTCACCGGTCCACAAAAATGAACACCCACATATTCCATACATACACATTATATATTTAAGAAATGTCTTTCAGTTTTCACATGGGCATATTGAATTTAAAATGCCGGTGTGAAGAGGCTAGATCGGGGTATATCATCTCTTATACTCTCAAAAACTAAAAAGACATTTCTTATTTCAACATTTTGATAATAAACCCATGTTGTACATTATACATGTATCTAGTGTATTTATATGCAGTAATTAGTCTATTTTTAAAGTTTATAAGACATGGACCTTCATTTTCAGATGATAAACAGTGTTGAGAGAAAATGTAGTAAATGTAAAGATACATGTATATGTAATATCAACAGATGGACTAAACAATTGTAAATAATGGGTTGGTTGGTTGTATATTGTTTATTATCCTGCTTGAGAATTTTACACGCAGGGAGATGTCACCACTGCCGGTGAAGAACTGCAAAATTTAGGCCTATGTTCGGCACATACGGCCTTTGAGCAGGGAGGGATCTTTATTGTGCCACACCTGCTGTACAGTGACACATAGTTTTTGCGGTCTCATCTGAAGGACCACCCTATTTAATCACCTGACAAGCAAGGGGTATTTTGGACTGGGATCCCCACGTGATTGTTAATAATTGTATCACATGAATAATCACTTCCACAAATAATCAACTGTGAGGAAGGAACATAAATTAGCATAATTCGTAAATATGTATTTTGTTCTTTTAATTAGCAGAGGTGTTCAGTTTTTCCATTTATACAGGTTTGAGAGTAACTGATTGATACCTAATTCAAATTTATTTTTTGTGTTCTGCACAGTTACATTATTGCAGTGGCAAATTATCAACATACTGAAATAATTATACCCCCCTACCCCCCGCAACAAAGTTTGGGGGGGGGGGGGTGTTTTACTGGAATCGGGTTGTCTGTCCATCCGTCTTTAGATGCAATGGTTTCAGGGCTCTAAAGCATTACCCTTTCCACCTACAGTCACCATATCATACATATGTACAGACTACCCATGGGACGAAGATGTTCCCTTTTGAATTTGGGGTCAAAGGTCAAGCACACTTAACATTGAAGTAGCAATATGGTTTCTGGGCTCTAAAGCATTATTCTTTCCACCTACAGACACCATATTATACATGTGGACTACCCAATGGACAAAGATGTTTCCTATTGATTTTGGGAGTCAAAAGGTCAAGCGCACTGGACATCGAAGTAGCAATATGGTTTCTGGTCTATAAAGCTTTATCCTTTCCACCTACAGTCACCATATCATACATATGGACTACCCGTGGGTCGAAGATGTTTCCTATCGATTTTGGGGTCGAAAGGTCAAAGGTCAAGTGCACTCCTAGAGAAGAGACTACCCAAGGTTTCATGCCCTTTCTTTTTTACACTCAGGAAAGAGGTCATTAATACATGTACCTATTACCAACACCCTTTGGGAGATTGGGGTAATCAGGGGGGTATTCTTAGTGAGCATTGCTCACGGTACCTCTTGTTTAGTTTTACACAGTGATTGTTTATCATATTATGATATGAATAGGTATATTTCTACGTAGATAATATGTATTTAATTAGCACTTGGTTCTTTCCATGGGGCGCTTAAGTTCATGACTCTCTCCTGTCCAAACCAGCCTAGGATATAGTGCAATTCGTGAATACTGCATTTATGACATGCTTACTGATTTTCATATTATTCATAAATGCCAAGTGAAAGAACTTTATGATAGCTTCATAAAAATGTAAGTCCGAAACATTTCAATGAATATTGTTTTTAAAGACATTTTAAAATATGATTGAAATCTCTATTTCATAAGATTTTGAAAGAAACAGCCCTTAGTAAGGATGGGACTTTTTTTGAAAGTTATAGTACTAGTAAATTTGGACAAATTTTTATAAACTTTTGCCACATTCTTCATTAAAATCCTTTAATACAATATTTTTTATATATAATGCATCAATATTTACTCTGTGATATATGGAAAGTTCAACTGAAATTTCCATTGAAGACATCTCGTGGGGATCCGGGTTAGAATAGGTCCTCAGTACCCCCTTGCTTGTCGTAAGAGGCAACTAAATAGGGTGGTCTTTGGATGAGACTGCAAAAACCGAGGTCCCGTGTCACAGCAGGTGTGGCACGATAAAGATCCCTCCCTGCTCAAAGGCAGTGCGCACCGAGCATAAGCCTAAATTTTGCAACCCTTCACCAGCAGTGGTGATGTCTCCATATGAGTGAAATATTCTCGAGAGGGACGTTAAACAATATTCAATCAATCCATTGAAGACAGTTATATTGGGTTTGTTGTCCTGAGGATACTAATTATACAGTGGTGTGCCATACGCCTCTCATGTACTAATTTTCTCCACAATATATTTTGATATTGAAAAAAAAAATTCTCAAAGCCATGCTGTTAAGTAGGCCCCTACATAAGCATATTTCAATCAGAAAGTTCACATCTAACACAAAATTTCCTATATCATAGGACTGTAAAAGAAAGATGTTAAAAATTTTGATGTGAAAATTTAAAGTGTATATAACCTCACCTACCCAAATTTATGTGGGCTTTTTTAAAATAGAACTGTGACATTTTTCAAAGAAAGCCTTTTTTTAATGATTTAATATTTTTCTATTTATTGTAAAAGGTTAGAGTGAACCCTGATAAATTCTCTTTCTAAACAATAAATAATGGTTGATTGTTTAAATTTTTATAGTTGGTTATAAACAAGAAATTTTGATTTAAGAAATAATTGCATGTCTATATGTATGCAATGATAGATAATTAAAATAAAAAATCTCAGTAATTTGCTATCTTTTAAAGGTGTATTTGTATTTACATACAAATATATGTTCTTTAAAAATCATTAAATGAAAAATCTGGGAGTGTTCATGGTCAATTGACTCATATTGAAATGAATTGATGGCGGAATGGAAACAAATTGATTTATGGAATCGGAACAAACCTTAATCTTTTTATGTACACTAAAATAGAATTATCTTCAATAGAAATGGAGAAATTTGAACTTCAGATGAAAAGATTGTCAGTGAATACAATGATTCTGTGTATTGTGTACTGTTACAAGTACCAATGAAAAATACACATGTACTTCAGTAGCATTTAAACTTTCAGTTGTGTATTGTGTAAATCAAATTACAGAAATTCAACTTTCCACACCACGTTCTATAAAGAATGGCTAAATCAGGCAAACCTTGCTTTCTTTGAGATTGTCATGGTCTATAGTCTTTTCAATACTTTTCCAAATTCACCCCTTATTTATTTACAACATTTGATATCTAATTTAAAACAGGTCAAATAGAATTTAAAGTCTACCCGAGGTTTGCTATTCATATTTAGCATTATCACCACATGGAGGTTTTCATGATTAAATGCGTTTTCTTTTAATAACTGCGATACCAGGATTTTAAACAATTTGAAAACACACTGGAGGACTTCTTCTGGAGGTGGAAATGTTTCTTAGCTTTCACAGATCGATTTAATTAAGAGATAACCTTTTTTACATAATTTCCTGAGAACTGGGGTTAAGGATCTGTGAAGTAAGCCAGGGTCTGGTGCAAATCTTCTGCAGAGATGGAGGAATGCTAAGTTTTTTGGGAGATACTTAACTACCTGTTGACGAGCAGGAGAGGTATTGTCATTTTAAAAGTTTGACAGGTGTAAATTTTGTGTTTACCTACACTTTAAGATTATCATTGCAGAAATATTCACAGATGGCAGGTAAAAAAAAAATTCATCTAATTCCTCTTTGTGACTTATGATTTTTATCTAATGTGGAAATAATATTATAGAAAAATGAGGTATGTTTTACCCAAGGTCTTTTAAAAGTTATTAGACAAAAATTAATTTTGCAACGTATACATGCATTATGTTACACTTCTGCAAATGTGAATTTATGGCAGAGAAATAAAAAAGATAGAAGCATACAAAGAGCATTTACACTCGAATGGAAACATTTTTCACTTATTAGAAGTACTAGTTTAATTATATGTTGTAATTAAGATCTTTTGCATGAAATGGATTCTGATAGGACAGGAGTAAACATAAAAGGTGATTGAAATGACTAGATATACATGTATATTACATTAGTCTACTAAACTGCTTTTTACATTGTATTGTAGGCAATGACATTGCTGTTGTACACATCATTTTAAAATAATTCCTTGAATTTCTCTACCAATTCTCCCTTAACTTTGATGAAATATGATTAATGTTTTATAGTTCTTTAGAAATTTTAACTATTAAAACGGATTGAAGGTACCGTTCAAATATATATGATGATAAAAGACAGTTATAGTTGTGAGAGTGCACAAAGTTCATTGTTGCCTTTCTTCATATTACGTACAATGTCACATTGAATACAATCAAAATTAATGTCACACGTGAAATTTCTGCTAATTTTCTGAAATTGTTTTTTTTATCTCCTCAATATGAAGAGTTCTTGTATGATTTCTGAAATAGGTTTAACTTTTATATTGTACAGTAAAACACACTTTAAAGTGAATTATAAACATAATTCGTAGTTTTCATGTTACTACAGGAAATGAAAATCCCTTTGCTGTAAGCTTATATTCATTATATTAAGCATTTTCACTGTAACTGTACATGTGATTTACTGTAATAAATATAATCAAACCTTGAACTTAATGGGGCTGAGAAAAAATCTTTCCGATATCCGAGGGTTCGAGATATTGAGGTTAAAATATATAAAGAAACTATATAGTTGTGACTTCCAACTCCCTTTGACATATACATGGTATTCAAGATGTATTACATACATATATCAGACATGTTTAGTCTCTTGATGGTTAAATATCCCATCTAGGAATCCATGGTCCAGGGTTTGATGTCTGATAGATTTTTCTCTTCTTCTTTGCTATAATAACTTAGTACTGTCCATATATGTAAAACTTATACGGTACCAATTTTGATGCACCAGATGCATATTTCAACAAATAATGTCTCAATCTTCAGTGATGCTCAAGCCGAAATATTTGAAATCTGAAATAACAATAAACTTGTAATAACTAATAAGAAAAACAGAGTGCCAAAGACTGGAGTCAAATTCGTCTAAGAATCAGAGCTATATATGCATGAGGGAGATAATCCTTAATTTTGAAATGAATTTCTAAATTTTATCACAGCAATTGAATATACATCTGTATTTTCAAGCTAGTAACGAAGTACTTAGCTACTGGGCTGTAGAGACCCTCAGGGACTACATACAACCTTCTGTAATACAAAAGAGCTGACTTTACATTTTTACTTGCCAAAATCACTTAGGAATTGTCAAAATATGCTAACTCGAACACAGACCAACTCGGAAGTACATGTAATACGCCCCAAGTTTTATTGTAGAAACAAGATAGAATGCAAGTGAATTGTACCTGAAATGTCATGAAAATTTTCATATATTGAGATATATTATTGAGAAATGTCACAGGTGTCCTTAATATGTTTTGGAAAGAATCTATTGGCACATTTGTTCATAAAATTAGACAAAAAACAAGAATAAAAATGTGCTTGATGTAGTCAGTTTTCATGTGTTATTATATTTTGTGTAATCCACAAAATCTAAAAAGAAAGGGGGGTGGTATCAATTCCCTATAGTCTGTGTAAATTTGATATGGAAATTCATTTCAGGGAAATTTTGACCAGATGATATAATGTTGATCAGTTTTCACTCAGAGTTTGTGGGGAGGACACATGCCCACAACTCCCCACAATGACAAGGTTATTTGGACCTATTTGTATTGAGGATCCCCTATACTAAGATTTCACCAAGTATGGGAAAAATTTACAGACAATTAATTTTCTCATGCCACTATCTTGCCTTAATCCTTTAAACGTTTCATCTACAAAAATTCTAGTAAAATGTAAATGTCTCAAATAAACACTACACAGAAGCCATTTCCTTACAAATAAACACTACACAGAAGCCATTTCCTTACATTTTTCTTTGTACATGTACTGCATTTGAAAATTGTGATCATATAATCTGGACTAAATTGACAGTTGGCAAAATAAATTAAACACTGCCCTACATCCATAATTTAACTCAATTTGCAGTGTTTTATTATTTTAACGAAAGGGAGAAAAAATTTGAAAGGCATATTCAGACATAAATAGGACTAAATAACGAGTGATGAATTAAAACCATTCATCATAATTACAAGTTTTTACTCATGCAGGGAATACTCAGTATTAGCAAGGTTGGGTACATAAACAGACATTAAAATTTAAATGGATTCATATTTTGAAGCTACATTACCCTATTAAATATTTCATAGTCATTTGATGTTAGAAACATTATGAAATGAATGTGCAAGAGGTTTCTTTACCCTATTAAATAATTCATTGTCATTTTTTATATTCTAAGATATAATAATAAAAGAGATAAATACTTTGAAATTGATTGTTATAAATTATCATTTTTGGGGTTGGGGTGGGGTGGATATGGGGGTTGACCTCCCCTTCTACCCTCCCTCCTCCCTCTTTTTTTGTCTCCCACTTCTCTCTCTTCTTTTCAATAGCCCTCTTTCTCCCAATACCTTTCTCTCTATTTCATCCATGATCTCTGTTTATCCTAACCCTTTTTTAGACTACTTTCTTTTCCACTCCTCTCTTGCCCTTCTCTCATTCCTACCCTTTCTCTCTCTCTATCTCACTTCTCTCTCTCATCCTTATTTCTTTCTTCTCTCTCTTCCCCTCCTTCCCCTCCCAGCCCTTCTTTCATTTTCATTCCTCTCTCTATTGCCCTTTCATTCCTGTCTTACCATTGCTCTCTCTCTCCATCCTACCCCTTTTCTCTCTATTCCACCCCTTCTTTCCATCCCACTCCCTCTCTGTCCATCCTACCCCTTTTCTCTCTATCCATACCTCTCTCTCTCTCTCTCTCTCTCTCTCTCTCTCTCTCTCTCTCTCTCTCTCTCATCCCTAAATCTCTCTCTATTCCTAAACTTCTCTCTCTATCCCAACCCTTATCTCTATCCATGCCCTTCTCTCTCTATCCCTACCCATCTCTTTTCCCCTGCCTCTTTCTACTCCATTGTTCCACTGTTTTCCCCCACATACTCCCTTTCCCACCTCTCTCTTACCATCCCTTTTCTCTCTATCCCACCCATTTCTCTCTCTATTCCACCCTGCCTCTCTCTTCCCTCCTGTCTCTCCCTCCTCCTCTCTCCACACTCCTCCCCCTATGGCTATCCCCCACTCCCACCCCTCCCTCCTCCTCTCTCCACACTCCTCCCCCTATGGCTATCCCCCACTCCCACCTCCCCCTATGGCTATCCCCCACTCCCACCCCTCCCTCCTCCTCTCTCCACACTCCTCCTCCTATGGCTATCCCCCACTCCCACCCCTCCCTCCTCCTCTCTCCACACTCCTCCCCCTATGGCTATCCCCCACTCCCACCCCTCCCTCCTCCTTTCTCCACACTCCCACGCCTTTTTATCTCTTCTTTTTACCTGTCCACCTCCACATTTATTCCTGCAAGTCAGAATTCTATTGTACCTCTGCCAAGAATTTTTTAAGTGAGAATCAAATTAAGATATTGATTCAATTTAAAAAAAAAATGTTCAGGTCTCACCAAGAATATAATGGAATATAAATTTTGAATCATAATGCAGATATACATCAGTGTGAAAGATTTCTCAATTCAGTTTGCCATTGAGATCAGTGAACATTAAGATAAGTATATGATGGGATTTTCAGATATGTCAGGACTTATGAGCCAGAAATTGGATGAACTTTTTGCTGCCCTTCTTCAGAATTTGCCTATTACAACATCTCTGATTCAACAGGCGAAACTAGAATATGACAGAATTCGGGTAAGAAATCTGCTGATCTGCAGTAAGTGACAGAGACTGTGCATTAAGTGAACAAGGAAATAAGATCAGAGATAATCTGTCCCCGGCCACATGCTGTGGGTCTATATGAAATCAATTTGATGAGTTAATGGATTAAAATGCAGAACAACGGAATGTTTTATCTGAAGTTGGGATTTCTGGAAAATCAATATTGAAAGAAACACGGAACTAAGATGTAAACTCTTTAGTCATACATCTCATTGGCTCAATATATTATTCTATAATGATATTTGTGATTTAAAATGCTTATGTAAAATAAAATGTCCAATACTTTATTGGGCAATAACTTTGTTAATATTACATGATAAGTGTAGCCTGACATGATTTATTTTAGTTTCCCATTCCTCATGGAAACCCAGTTCTTTAACAATTAAGCCCCGAGTGATTTTTATTTTATATATACATGTAATACAAAAGTATAGTGTAGTTAGGTAATCAAATTTCATGTGCTGGTAAATGATACATAACTAAAGAATTTTTTTATATAGGTAATTAGTTTATATATGCATGTTGAATTAAGAAAATTTAAAATGATCATGTGACAGGAAGTTGCCATCCAAGGAGAGAAGAACAGGGTGCCCGGAGAGAGCATGAGATGTCCAAACTGTAAAAAGGACCTCCCCCTGCAGCGACAGACGAAACTCATAGAGAGCGAAAATGAAATCACCCGACTTAGACAAGAACTTCATCTTAAGATTACCATGTGTCAGGACCTGGAAGACAAGATAAAAAGACTGCAGTCAATGCAAAAGTATCTTTCTCTCTCAATTTCTTTCATTTGTTTTTTCTAACCTTCTTTACTCGTATTATTACACAATCTTGAATTATCATTAACACTTACTCAGTAAGTCAATTTTAAGTCCTTAAATCTGGTTATTTATGCTGTACCAGGTAGATAAAATTTTGACAATTTTGAAGGTCTATGAAAGCAAAAATAATTTTGCGAATATGAAACCTCCTAAAAGTTGTCATTTAGTGAAAAAACTATTTCACAATATTTAGGTACACAAAAGGTAATCTGTTCACAAAAATAGAGCTATGCAAAAATTTCCAGATTTACAATATAACTTGTTGTTGGTTCCTTTTTATCTCTGTGCAGAATTACGGGTTTTGTAGTCTAGTGGGCCCCCTTCCAGGTATCTGACTGGTTGCACACATGGCAGATCTCACCTCAGATCTCCATTTATTCTGGTCATACAATGTGACTTGTATCTTATTTTTCCTTATTAGGTCACCTGAGTTAACTTTTGCAATAATGGCTGTCGTCCATCATTGTTGTGTATTGACAATTGAACATTTTTTTCTTCTTGATAACTACTATTCCAATTCTTTTCAAATTGGGTATGAAGCATCTTTGGGACAAGGGGGACACAAATTGTAAATTTCAGGACTCCTGCACACCCTAGGGCCTAAGGGGTGGGGCAAAAATTGACCAGTTTTCAAAAATCTTCTCTACAACTGCATGTGTAAGAAAAACTAAATGCATAGTGATATAGTGCAGGAAGGCTTCTACCAAAATTGTAACTTTCTGGATCTCTGGTAGAGGTTTCTGACTCCAGGCAAACTTGGTACATGTATATAGTAGTGTATATAAGGGGTGAAACGATGCATCACGATGCTGCCGAATCGTGATACAGTGGTCTCAATTCGATGTTCGATTTATTCCGATCTGTTTCGGTTCGATACGGTTCTAAAATCATAGCACGACATTACTCTTGATAACACGGTTTCTGATTACCCAATGGAATTGAAAATTGCCCAATCAACGTACGAGTAAACTTTGCTGTATCAAAATGGACACAGTCAAGTTAAAAAATGTACCCCCAATGTATAACTCCTGACAACATTTCGGCTTTAGGACAAGTGACAAGAGTGTTGCTTTATGTTAAACATTTTTACATATGTAGAATTTATTTGCAGAGAGCAATAAATACCATGAAACATAAAATAATCTTAGAATTATAAAGAATTTGGTAACTGCTATTGTATCGAATCGGAAATCATCGAATCGAGACTAAAGTATCGAAAGTCGAATCGAGAAGGTACTGTATCGTTTCACCCCTAGTGTACATGTGCAAAACATGTAAATGATATTTGCTTTAATGCTATTGATACTAAATTGAAACTAAATGGATATTTAGAAGGAGTAGGTATAGTTTACCAAAATTGTAATTTTCATGAACCTTGGGGTAAGGGTTTGGTTTCAGGGTGGTATCAAAATTATCATAATGATTTGAAGGACTTATTTAAGTTTGCCGATACTGTATAAAATATTTTTTTATATTGTTTAATGTCCCTCTCTAGAATGTTTCACTCATATGGAGACATCAACACTGCCGGTGAAAATATAAATCCATATTTAGGAATAGTAGAAACGGATGTACCAAAAAAAATACATATATTATGTTTTGAGGGCATTGAAGTTTTAAGAACACATCGTGTTTTATACTGAACGGTTGCTGAATATTAGAAATTAGATTAGATATTCAGAACAGGATTTTTTTTTCTAGATTTCATAGCCCTTGGGAGTAGTGATACTTTTAGCTAGTATTCAGGTGACCAATAAGGCCTGTGGAAGTAGTGATACTTTTAGCTAGTATTCAGGTGACCAATAAGGCCTGTGGAAGTACCTAGTGATACTTTTAGCTAGTATTCAGGTGACCAATAAAGCCTGTGGAAGTAGTGATACTTTTAGCTAGTATTCAGGTGACCAATAAGGCCTGTGGGAGTAGTGATACTTTTAGCTAGTATTCAGGTGACCAATAAGGCCTGTGGAAGTACCTAGTGATACTTTTAACTAGTATTCAGGTGACCAATAAGGCCTGTGGGAGTAGTGATACTTTTAGCTAGTACTCAGGTGACCAATGAGGCCTGTGGGACTAGTGATACTTTTAGCTAGTATTCAGGTGACCAATAAGGCCTGTGGGAGTAGTGATACTTTAAGCTAGTATTCAGGTGACCAATAAGGCCTGTGGAAGTAGTGATACTTTTAGCTAGTATTCAGGTGACCAATAAGGCCTGTGGAAGTAGTGATACTTTTAGCTAGTATTCAGGTGACCAATAAAGCCTGTGGAAGTAGTGATACTTTTAGCTAGTATTCAGGTGACCAATAAGGCCTGTGGGCCTCTTGTTTTGTTGATACAATCAAATTTCAAAATGTAACTGAAAAGATTTAATCTCATTCATTCCATTATTTTGAAGTAAAACTATGCATCTGGTCCATTATACAGGGGGAGGAACTCAAGTGTGGGAGGAGCTGTAACCCTACAAATCAGCGAGATGTACTCAAGACTGTTTGCTGAGCAATGGCTTCAGGCTTATGAGTTTATGGACAACAATTTAAACCAGCGGGAGGATAGAGTGCTGGACATTCTGCAGAGGATTCTTAGAGTATGGCTACCAAGAGAGCTAAAGTATACAAATACTGCCATGTAAACGTAAAATTCTCAGAGTGTGGTTACCACGAGACCTGAAGTATACAAATACTGCCATGTAAACGTAAAATTCTCAGAGTGTGGTTACCATGAGACCTAAAGTATACAAATACTTCAATGTAAACATCAAAATCTCAGAGTGTGGTTACCACGAGACCTATAAAGTATACAAATACTGCCATGTAAACGTAAAATTCTCAGAGTGTGGTTACCACGAGACCTAAAGTATACAAATACTTCAATGTAAACATCAAAATCTCAGAGTGTGGTTACCACGAGACCTATAAAGTATACAAATACTGCCATGTAAACGTAAAATTCTCAGAGTGTGGTTACCACGAGACCTAAAGTATACAAATACTTCAATGTAAACATCAAAATCTCAGAGTGTGGTTACCACGAGACCTATAAAGTATACAAATACTGCCATGTAAACGTAAAATTCTCAGAGTGTGGTTACCACGAGACCTAAAGTATACAAATACTTCAATGTAAACATCAAAATCTCAGAGTGTGGTTACCACGAGACCTATAAAGTATACAAATACTACCATGTAAACGTAAAATTCTCAGAGTGTGGTTACCACGAGACCTAAAGTATACAAATATTTCCGTGTAAACATCAAAATCTCAGGGTGTGGTTTCCACGAGAACTAAAGTATACAAATACTTCAATGTAAACATTAAAAACTCAGAGTGTGGTTACCACGAGACCTAAAGTATACAAATATTTCCGTGTAAACATCAAAATCTCAGGGTGTGGTTTCCACGAGAACTAAAGTATACAAATATTTCCATGTGAACATCAAAATCTCAGGGTGTGGTTACCACGAGACCTAAAGTACAAATACTGCCATGTAAAAAAGTTCAGAGTAGTTAACAGATTCAGAAAAGGGTTCATGATTTAATTCCTCGTATCAATTTCTATGTAACATTCAAATAAGTTGAAATATGACCTTTACTATTTTCTGATTTAATTCAGAACTTCTAATTAAGACAACGGTAATTGCAGGAGTGAACTATAAAACATCTTAGTACATAGTATATATTTAACAGTTCATTATTTTTTGAAATACATTGTCATCCCTAAAATAATGAGATTAAATGTTTCATTAAGTTTTGACATGGTAGTGTTAGAGACATGGCCTTCCTACCAGCTATGGCCAATAAACTAAACTTTAGTTCATTCAGTAGAAGACTGTTGTGCTAGAGGTCTCGAGTTTGATCCTCTAAACTTTAGCTCATTCAGTAGAAGACTGTTGTGCTAGAGGTCTCGAGTTTGATCCTCTAAACTTTAGCTCATTCAGTAGAAGACTGTTGTGCTAGAGGTCTCGAGTTTTATCCTCTAAACTTTAGCTCATTCAGTAGAAGACTGTTGTGCTAGAGGTCTCGAGTTTTATCCTCTAAACTTTAGCTCATTCAGTAGAAGACTGTTGTGCTAGAGGTCTCGAGTTTTATCCTCTAAACTTTAGCTCATTCAGTAGAAGACTGTTGTGCTAGAGGTCTCGAGTTTTATCCTCTAAACTTTAGCTCATTCAGTAGAAGACTGTTGTGCTAGAGGTCTCGAGTTTTATCCTCTAAACTTTAGCTCATTCAGTAGAAGACTGTTGTGCTCGAGGTCTTGAGTTTGATCCTCAGCAGAGGGGAATACTGTTTGTCTTACATTTACTTTAAAATTACAGATAGCTACTGAAGAAAGCTAAAAACTTAGTTTTGATAACTTTGATTATGGACCAATACCAGTTGTTTTCCTTTTTGTTCAGGCAGCTTATGAGTTTTGCAAAGATATCTCTAATGCTCAGATGAGGAATGTGGAAGGAGAAATATTCTGCCCCCTATCCACAGTAAGATATATATTGTTACAAGGGAGATAACTCTGGATTATATAATTCTAATATCTACAATAAATCTATAACTGTTGTATCAAGAATTCAGTTGTATTCATGTATTTCATTAACACATGGATGAAGAAATTAAATTTTTGTGCTCACATAAAAGATGATGGAGGTCTGATGACTGAAATACATAATGCCATTTTGTTCTTGAGGACAGATTAATGCCATTTTGTTCTTGAGGACAGATTAATGCCATTTTCTTCTTGAGAACAGATTAATGCTATTTTGTTCTTGAGAACAGATTGATGCCATTTTGTTCTTGAGGAGAGATTAATGCTATTTTGCTGTTGGTTTTAGTGGACAGAAGACAAGAGGATGGAGTTTGCTGTCACTCCGAGACCAAACACTTCGTCTTCCATCAGCCATTTAGCCAGGCAGTACAGGGACATGGCGTCGTCGGAGTGCATCCCGATATTACAGGAGGTACAGTCCTCTACAGTCAACTCCGCAAATATCTACACAGTCAACTCCACAAATATCTACACAGTCAACTCCACAAATATCTACACAGTCAACTCCACAAATATCTACAGTCAACTCCGCATATATCTACACAGTAAACTCCACAAATATCTACACAGTCAACTCCACAAATATCTACACAGTCAATTCCACAAATATCTACAGTCAACTCTGCAAATATCTACACAGTCAACTCTACATATATCTACACAGTCAACGCTGCAAATATCTACACAGTCAACTCCACAAATATCTACACAGTCAATTCCACAAATATCTACAGTCAACTCCGCAAATATCTACACAGTCAACTCTACATATATCTACACAGTCAACGCTGCAAATATCTACACAGTCAACTCCACATATATCTACACAGTCAACTCCACATATATCTACAGTAAACTCCACAAATATCTACACAGTCAACTCCACAAATATCTACACAGTCAACTCCACAAATATCTACACTGTCAACTCCGCAAATATCTACACAGTCAACTCTACAAATATCTACACAGTCAACTCCGCAAATATCTACACAGTCAACTCCACAAATATCTACACAGTCAACTCCACAAATATCTACACGGTCAACTCCACAAATATCTACATAGTCAACTCTGCAAATATCTACAGTCAACCCCACATATATCTACACAGTCAACTCCACAAATATCTACACAGTCAACTCCACAAATATCTACACAGTCAACTCCACAAATATCTACACAGTCAACTCCACAAATATCTACACAGTCAACTCCACAAATATCTACAGTCAACTCCACAAATATCTACACAGTCAACTCCACAAGTATCTACAGTCAACTCCGCAAATATCTACAGTCAACTCCACAAATATCTACAGTCAACTCCACAAATATCTACACAGTCAACTCCACAAATATCTACACAGTCAACTCTACAAATATCTACACAGTCAACTCCACAAATATCTACAGTCAACTCCGCAAATATCTACAGTCAACTCTGCAAATATCTACAGTCAACTCTGCAAATATCTACACAGTCAACTCCACAAATATCTACACAGTCAATTCCACAAATTTCTTTTCTATTTCCATTTTAAATGCCCTTTTATTTGTAGTGTTTAAATTTGGGTTATATTGGCCTGGATAGCTCAGTGGTTAGAAAACCTGACTAGCAATATCGGGGTTCAGGGTTGGATTCCCAGTCCAGTGATAAATTTTCTTCTTTCATGTTCTATCTAATTGCCATTTACCACCCCAGGAGTCCTGTCAGGGTGAAGAGAATCTGGGTTAGCAAATACAATTTAAGGAGGGAGGAATGTAACATATGGACTGTGGATATTGGCCTGAATAGCTCATTGCTTAGAGCACCTGACTAGTAATGCAGGGGTCCTGAATAGCTCATTGGTTAAAGCACCTGACTAGTAATGCAGGGGTCCTGAATAACTCATTGGTTAGAGCACCTGACTAGTAATGCAGGGGTCCTGGATTTGATCCCATACTGTCACAATTTGAGTTTGTTTTATTATGCTTGTAATGGCGTTCCATAGTTTGTTCTCACCATATAGTCGTTACAGATAGCTGGTCACGGATGTCAGACCGGTTTGTAATTTATGCTTACATGTTAGTTCTGACCAGACCGTGGAAGTGGGAAGGTGTGTCCGCCCAATGTGTGAAAGTGATAGACCTGTGTGGTCTCGAGTTTTACCTGTGTGGTTTACTGGGCCTGCATTGTCTGTACATACCTGTGTGGTTTACTGGGCCTGCATTGTCTGTACATGTAGTAGGGGTGTTCGAATGGTGTTCCTGTGTGGAAAGTGAGAACACAATTTTGAGCATTTCGATAGCAGTGAACAGCTGTGTGTGTATTGTATGGGTTGAGCAGGTGCTCGCAACATGTATATTATGGCGTTCTGAGGTATTTGATGAACAGCGTTGGAGAACAGCTCCAACATTGTTCATCAAATGCCTCAGAATGCATATAGACCACACAGATCTCTCATTTTAACACATTGGGCGGATACAACTTCCCACTTCCACGGCCTGGTCAGAACTAACACGTAAGCATTTACAAACCGGTCTGACAGCCGTGACCAACTATCCGTAACGACTATATGATGAGAACAAACTATGGAACGCCATTACAAGCATAAAACAAACTCAAATTGTGACACATACATTTTCTCCTTTCCTGTTATGGTGGTAAAGAGAAGTGGGTTTTCAGCATCAGTAGCTGGTTATCAGACTCTGGGGCCATGAAACTTAGACAAACTCATTTTTTATTTGAGTCCTGCTCTTACAAAGGATTACATTATTGTGAGAAAATGTGACTGAGATCAAAAGTGAGCTTGTCTCTGTACTCTTTAAGTCTCAGGCTTATATGATAGTTTTCAGTAATCTTTTTATTCTTACAGACCTTTCTTAAGGAAGTTCTCCCAGAGTTTCTGGATGTCCAGTATGTGGGCGAGCCTGTGGTGGTCAGTTACACCAAGAAATGCGTGGAGGTCACATGGTACATGTGTATACAATCCCCGCCATTGCACCTCATCACCAAAGTGGTACGAAAGTCAGCATTTGACACCAATTTGTTTAGTTACTACACAGTGGCAGGAGACAAGATTGACTTTGTCGTCTGGCCCTCTGTGGTTCAAGGGGACGATGAGAAAATCATATCCAAAGGGGTCGCCCAAGCAATGGACAATAATCGATCCCATTCTTCTCTGAAAGCATCCATTCATTCCCATCGAACGGAAAAATCTCCATCTCTCCATGACAATATACCACCACCACAACAGGGCAATGTGTCTCCTGCTCATTCCCTCAATAATCCAGCTCTCAGAGGTACACCATGGGGCTCCCAGTTCTTCACTTCCAACAGAGGTACTCCTTCAGTGGACCTCCCACCAACTCCCACCGAGGACCCTCTCCCCACCAGTCCAAATGATGTCACGAAAGGAGCCTCTAGAGCCAGTGTGGCTGATCAGGACACTAAAGAGCCAGCCAGGTCAAGACAGGGAAGAAAAACAGCCACACCCCAAAATCCTGACACAGAGCAAGCCAAAAGTCAGAAGGATTCTGTGGACAAACAGAAGAGTCCTGTTCCTCAGTCCCAGAGAGGCACCACCCAGGGGAACTCTAGATACAGCCCCCCATTGGAAACCTCATCTCTGACCGATGCCTGGCGGAAATCTCGAGCTCAGCCAATGAGCAGACCTGGCAAGATGTAGTTGAACTGTGATTCAATGCATAGGAATAAACAGGAAAAAACAAGATCAAACCTGTCATAACCTAGCAATAACAATTAAAGATTAAGCCCCTCAAGACAGCCAAGCAATGAATAGTCCCCAACATGAAGTATTGAAGTTTATATTCTTGTGTATTTTCAGAAATGAAGTTTATCTTATATTTACATTCTACTTTCATTTCTGTAGAATTCACAGCCGTTAAAATTGACGTACTTATACACTCATGTTTACAACTGCAGTGTGTTCACGAAGAAATGGCTATCATTACAATGTGTAGAGAAGTCGAAGGCAAAAACACTGGAAATGTAAATATCATAATTTATTATATACCCATTAATGTATCGTTCATTGATACTGTGGATTTCACAGCGTGTGATCCGGTTTTCCGGATCACCACACTGTGGTTTTCTGATTCCGTATCAGTATCCTCTGAAACTGATGCCATCACAATGCATCAACGCAATGTTATTTGTGGAAAATATTGACCGCGTCACAAAACAGAACTACGTACACAAAACATAATTTCATGGTATGTCTGTGTTTTTGATAATTTGGATTACATTTATCATCTTATAAATGTGGATTTAAAATGCAGAAGGGGGTATATAATAAATTTATCATTACTACAGTAACTTGATCCGAAGAGTTGGATCACGTCTCGTTGACAGGCGCGGATCATCAGATCAAACTCGACGCTTTGCGTCTCGGATCAAGTTACTGTAGTAATAATATATATATCTCTTGTACAATGTAAATATCATAATATACCTTGTACAATGTAAATATCATAATATACCTTGTACAATGTAAATATAATAATATATCTTGTACAATGTAAATATCATAATATATCTTGTACAATGTAAATATAATATACCTGATACAATGTAAATATCATAATATACCTGATACATTGTAAATATCATAATATATCTTGTACAATGTAAATATCATAATATATCTTGTACAATGTAAATATCATAATATACCTGGTAATTTCTGTAGTGGGTTCATCTTACTCATGATATTGCTCAATTGCAAGAGCACTGATAATCCCCATAAGTCTTGTAGCACTAATTAATGGCTGCACTAATAATCCCCATAAGTCTTGTAGCACTAATTAATGGCTGCACTAATAATCCCCATAAGTCTTGTAGCACTAATTAATGGTTAATGGCTGCACTAATAATCCCCATAAGTCTTGTAGCACTAATTAATGGCTGCACTGATAATCCCCATAAGTCTTGTAGCACTAATTAATGGCTGTACTAATTACAATGTATCCCCATGCATGTTGTTTTGAAAGTCTTGTAGCAGTAATGCATGGCTGTACCATTAAACTGTTTCTGATCTATACATGTGCTAATTTTGAATATGCTAAAAATAATCATAAATATACATTATATGTAGCAGCCAGGGGTTCTGACCGCCTACTCACAGCTTTAGCGGATCAGAAATCTTGGCTAGCAGAAACCAATGATTAGATTGAAAATATATCCATTTTGTTTTTGTAAAAGAGTCAGCGAATCTTGTCATATTTCTGATTCAAACTGGCAGAATGAAAGCATGTATAAGACTTCATTACATATCATAGATATTATGTACATATAATACATGTGTTTTTGAAAGTTATTTATTATTTTTGTTCTATTTAGGGACACCCCCCCCCCCCCCCCCCCCCCCATTCAGTGGCACAAGTACATGATCCAAGTCTACAATCTTTCTTTGTTCAAAGAATGCATGTAGAATTATGTTACAGTGGTGGTCTTCGTTAGGAATTTTTCTTCAAAAGATACAAAATACTAACTATACAAATTTTCGTTATAGTTTTGAAATAAGTTGTTTTTATCTAAAAATCTCATTTGTTATTGCACTTAACTTCACACTTTTGTGTGCACTTTACAAAACCTTGAAGTTTTAATATTTTGTAAGCTAGAATCCCCCAACAACTTTAAAGCAAAGTTCCCTCATTTTTTTATGTGATGCATGTTATTATATTAAAAAATGCTGGGGATCTAGCTATGACACCATAAATATATAACTTTTCCAAGATGTTTTATCTTTTGATAAAAAAAAGGTGTAAATTTCTGCAAACATGGAACACATTGATATATAGTGTTACTACTTGAGGATCTCTCCAAGATAGATCAATGGTAGAAAAATGAATCTTATTTTCCAATACACTTGACAATTCCTTTCAAGAGATACTGAATAGTCTAAAAAAAAAAATTCAGGAGCAGTGGACCAGTATTCAATATACTATACAATGTATTTAAAAAATTTGTATAAACCAAATTTCTTGTTGGCAAAGTGTACTGATTTCATTTTTTCAATTTCTAACTTGTTCTCTTCCAACTTGAATTGAGAAGTTGATCTCGGAATAAAGTGCCAAGTTTGTCCAAAATGAAGGCCAGATTTCTATATTAATATTCTGTCTATTTAAACATTTTATAACACAAAACTTGAAATTCTCACGCATTCAGATGATGGATCTCTGTGTGTGGTTAATGATGATCTTCACACCCCACTTCTGTGTAGGCGGAACACAAAATAATCCCCATTTCAAATACCCAGAGGGAATATTGCATTCAATTTGTCAACAAGAAATAAGATGCTTTTTGATAATTAGCATATTTTTACATAAATTATAAATCAATAGTTCCTGCGACACCTGTATTTGATAAATTTTGTGCCAAGGTTACTGGGAGAGAGAAAAAAAACACAT
>NC_079172.1:60040150-60045150 GCF_947568905.1 Ostrea edulis
TTTGTATTATTTGTTCCCGAATAATAAATTGAAGTTTTGCATGATTTGTGTCCGAATAATAGATTATATAAATAAAATCCACCACCAAAATCCGCTGTTTTCGAGGTTTTAAAAAAGGTGTATCATGTGTACATTAAAAAAAGTAAAGGGACGACACTCGCCATCTTGGATTTCTGGGGGGCCCTCGATTCACGGCTTGTTTTTAACAATTTCTACACTCTGCCTACCGGTTTCTGGCGAGATCTATGTTGGAAAAAGATCCAACGACTTCTCCCTATCGTCTGCTTATATCTACATGCCGTATTAAAGATCCAGTGACCCGAAACATCCTCGATACCTGCCCCTACTTATCGAAAGCAACGGAAGTTTGCATCGAGTGACACGACGCCTACCGGAGCTCTCCATATAATCACTGGGGTGTTCCGAATGTATACGATAAATCTAGAGAAGTTAAAGTTGAAATAAGCACTGAATTTAAATTGAATATTATAATTGAGTAAACGAATGTTTTCCACGGAAGAACAAAGAATTCAGACAATGTCGTAGCATAGTAAGCTGTAAATAGTAAACTATGTAATTTATGGGAGAGATTTTATATACCAATAACTGAATGATTCTCATTAGATTAACTTACGCACAAAGTACCACAGGGGCACATGATAAAAAAGAACACCTGTTTATCCACACATTGCTATATAAATATCAAATTGAAGGCCGATATACCATACAAGTATTGTAAGTGTATTGTCGTTAACTCATCAGACAGTGTTCGTTCGATTACACAAACACAAGTTGCAGGCCCATAGAAGGCGTGGGGGGGGGGGGGGGGGGGGGGGGTCATGCAAACCTCCCCTTTCCCCCATATTTCAACTTATCTTGACCAATTATATGTAAATCCACTTTTTTCCTATCATTAAGGGAAATTGATTAAGAGTAATCTCCCCCCCCCCCCCCCCCCCTTATGCTTATTTCAACTTAGACTTCTCTAGATTTATCGTATACATTCGGAACACCCCAGTGATTATATGGAGAGCTCCGGTAGGCGTCGTGTCACTCGATGCAAACTTCCGTTGCTTTCGATAAGTAGGGGCAGGTATCGAGGATGTTTCGGGTCACTGGATCTTTAATACGGCATGTAGATATAAGCAGACGATAGGGAGAAGTCGTTGGATCTTTTTCCAACATAGATCTCGCCAGAAACCGGTAGGCAGAGTGTAGAAATTGTTAAAAACAAGCCGTGAATTGAGGGCCCCCCAGAAATCCAAGATGGCGAGTGTCGTCCCTTTACTTTTTTTAATGTACACATGATACACTTTTTTAAAAACTCGAAAACAGCGGATTTTGGTGGTGGATTTTATTATATAATCTATTATTCGGACACAAATCATGCAAAACTTCAATTTATTATTCGGGAACAAATAATACAAATCTTCAATATCTGACAACCGAGCCCCTGTGGTTTGTACAGCAAACGTTGGTGTGAAAACCTTGGCAAAGTAAAAAGAATGACATCTATATGTTGCTATAGTTCAACAAAAAGGGATAAAGGTGCCATTTTCCATGTGGGACAATTATGTAATTTCTTAAGGGTTTCAAAGCTCAGTTCCGTTTAGTTTTAGCCCAACACTGTTGGCAACAGTGCAGTGTAAGGTACTCATTGGATAATTCATGGGAGGAGTGGGAGGTACGTACCGCTCATCCTCGGAGGAGAGACGACTGTAAGCCATAGTGTAATCAGTTCTTGTCAGTCACGTACAACTCATATTTCATCATTCAGTTCATCCCGATCCCGCACGTGACAACCAGACGATTTCTCCAGTCTATTCCGTCAAAGTCAACATCGGAAAATATCAATGCAATGTAAGCTTTAAAACAGCCTATTGTAACTGTAAGATTAAAAAGTCCGGATTGTGGAGAATGTCATGTATTTTATGTTAAATGAATTTAGTGCACAATTTGAAGTATTAAAATATCATTTGAATGAGTGCAAATTATAATCGATGCACAAAAATCAGAGTATTTTATGTAGTTTAATATTTTAAAATCTCGGGTTCGAAATTCATCTTGAGCAATCACCTGTCAACAAGAGATTGAAGATTCGAGTTTTCACATTAGATTTAGTTCGATGAGTTGGAATCAAGAAACCAAGAACAGGCTGAATGAAAAAGTAGCGCAGAATGTGCACGACGTGGGTTCACTCGTTAGGCATGTGGTAAAAACGTCGAAATCAAGTGAGGTACGTGGGAACGCCCATACTGTTAACTGGAATTTCCTCATCATTGCATTGTCATGAACAATGTAAATAAAATATCAATTTCATTTTTGTAGAGTGACATTTATACTGACTGCACATGTATATATCAAAATCATTAATGTATGATTATAAAAGATATGTGTATGAGTTTGCATGATTAAAAAATAAGTGGCTAAACTGGGGATTGAATTCAGAACCCTGCATCACTAGCCAGACTGGGCCAGAGTGTGCAACTTTTTGGGCTAAAGTGTCTTTGGGCCTAAACGATTTTTGACCTAACTGTTTGACATTCTTTATTACTTATAGTAACATACATTAGAGATGAAACAGACACATTTTACGATATAACATTAACCATGCACTCACGGTACCCCTTGAAGACAATGGTGACCAACAAACGGTGTACCTCCAAATTTTTTATGATTAAGCTAAATTTATGTAATTGGGGATTTTCTAAATGAGGATTTCTGTTGTCATTATTCTGTAATAGTTTGTATGCAAGTGTGCATTTGAGATAGCCTGTTGGGAAGAAATAGAAGTGGTGTTCATTCTACATTTTGAATGTTAAAGTAGATCTATACTCGGTCTACGTCACAATCAAATGTAAATGCGGAACCAAGCGTCCGTTTTCCGAAATGTGGTATTTTAAAGATATCGGTTTGATTTTTACATGGCAATATGAATGTCCGATATTATTTCCTTCCAAGGCATTGTTATCAGCTGCGATCAAAGTTTGTATTAAAGAAAGAGGGGGGAGGGAGCTAAAGATGATTCAAGCTTTAGAAAAAAATCAGTTGGAGAACAGACAACATTTTGGCGGATGAGGGCGTCTGTGAGGTACTTTGACTATTCATGTATGTAAAAGTTTTACAATGATCCATGTTCAACATATGGAATTACGCTGGCATCAGAAAGTTGGAGAGATGGATGGGAAAGGGGGACCAATTCATATTTCCACCAGCATCATGATAATATTATTTCTTTTGTGAGGATCCGGGTTAAAATAGGTCCTCAATACCCCATGCTTGTCGCAAGAGGTGACTAAATGGGACGGTCCTTCGGATGAGACCGCAAAAACCGAGACCCTGTGTCACAGCAGCTGCGGCACGCTAAAAAGCCTTACTCAAAGGCCGTCGGCGTCAAGCATAGGGCTAAGTTTTGCAGCCCTTCACCGGCAGTGGTAACATCTCCATATGAGTAAAAAATTCTCGAACGTAATAATTGCTAATTCAAAACTACGCAGCTGTTGAATCCAAATTATCATGAACAAATACATGGTAAGCTTGTGTAAAATTTGTGTAAAAAAAGTTCACACTTCGCTGCTCCAGTGACCACAGATATTGTAATTGTGTTCGCTGCTCCAATGTTGCAGATACTGATGCAAGCTTCAAAGAACGGCTGCAAATAATTTGTTTTATTTCACCGACCGTCATAAATTTGTCATTTTTTCCTCATCCCCTCTCCTTTTTTTTTCAAAATTATTGGGGCAGCATCTGTATAACCCAATTAGTTCCTTATTGAGATTGCATCTACATAGATCGGCGTAAGTGGTGTACATGTACGTATATCCAATTTATGTACATGCAAATGATTTCATGATAGAAGATATAACACACATTACACACATGCATTAATCATAATAAGCAAAACTATCAAAATTCAGTTTGTTACTTTCGTTTTACATTCACATTGTGAATACCCTCTTCTAGAATTTGTTATCAGATAAAATGTAAAATCTAATTGCAAACCACATGTATCTTATAATACTTATAGTTTTAACATAGTTCAAATTTTTATCCAAGGTTGTAAATATACTCAAATTTCACATGTCGTATGAAAATATGATAATGTATAAATGAAGATTTGGGGGGGAGTACTTGTTGTAGAGCTTATAGCTTTTAAAATGATACGTCAACTGAGATAATAATCTGTAAATTAGAAACAATTTATTCAAGGTTTAGTCCATAAAAATTGGGGAAAAAGACCAATATTGACATCAAATGGCATTTTCAACAGTATTTCTTTTAACATGTTTGGACTCACAAAGTGTACATTATGAAAATAGTAATTCAAATTTATTAAAATAAATGATTACATATCATTAAATAATGGGTATATAGTCATGTTGCTTATTACAGCCCATTTGTTTGGAAAAATGATAATTATTAAGTAAAAGAAGAAGGAGGAATACATTTTCATTAATGCTGATTATATGTGTATGGGGTACTTACTTTTGAGAAGCAATAACAATGAAATTAGCATGTTAACATAATATATATTTTTCAATGTTTATCTATTACTGGAAAATATATCTATCTTATAAAGGCAATTTTTTCATGATTAAGTCCATTTAAGGCCGAGTATAGGTCTACCTTATGGAATTTCTAATGGGTTGCAGACTTGACATTGAGACTTAGAGTTGCTGTGGTTTTTGTTATTGCAAAAATAATGTGCTATCTTTCCTTTGTAAGCTATTGCACCAGTTTTTATCATATTGATACTACATAAGGTAACTAGTATACTTTCATCTATAAAGAATTTTTTTTTCAGCTTCTGGCACAGGCTGCAAAGAATTTCTCGTGTCAGGAAAATGTAATCCATAATTCATCAGAGGTATTTTATTATTTCTCATTCATTTTCTTTCTTTCTTCCACTCTCCAAATGCAACAAATCAACAGTTCCAATTTATTTTACAGTCTTTGAAGAAGATGGTTTTAATCAAAACTCAGCTGGAGTATCAGTGAGT
>NC_079172.1:60050150-60075150 GCF_947568905.1 Ostrea edulis
GCAACCACTACTTTTGTTTGTATTTTCCTGATTATCTCCCCTTGTTAAAGGGTCACATCCCCCTATTTAGTATGTATGAAAGCCCTTGGGCCAATGATACCCTGTAACAAATTTGAAAAAAATTGGCCAAGGGGTTCTTGAGTTATAGCCCTTTTTCTAAAAAGTTTACGCACACCGCACAAATGGCCATAGCATTAGCTCTTTGAGCCTTCGGCTCAGAAGAGCTAAAAATATATAGGAAAAATCTTTTAAAATCTTCTTCCCAAGAACCACTGAGCCAGAAAAGCTGAGATTTATATGAAAGCTTCCTGATATAGTACAGATTCTAAATTGTTAAATCCTGGCCCCCGGGGGTCGGATGGGGCCACAATAGGGGGTCAAAGTTTTTTTTGGTTTTTTTTTTTTGGTTTTTTTTTTTGATATAGCACAGATTCAAGTTTGTTAAAATCATGGACCCTGGGGATTGGATGGGGCCTCAAGGGGGGCATCAAAGTTTTACATACAAATTTATAGGAAAAATCTTTTAAAATCTTCTTCTCAAGAACCACTGAGCCAGAAAAGCTGAGGTTTATATGAAAGCTTCCTGATATAGTGCAGATTATAAATTGTTAAGATCATGGCCCCCGGGGGTCGGATGGGACCACAATAGGGGGTCAAAGTTTTACATACAAATATATAGGAAAAATCTTTAAAAATCTTCTTCCCAGAACCACTAAGCCAGAAAAGCTGAGATTTATATGAAAGCTTTCTGATATAGTGCAGACTCAGGTTTGTTAAAATCATGCCCCCCTGGGGTAGGATGGGGCCACAATAGGGGATCAAAGTTTTACATACAAATATATAGGGAAAATCTTTAAAAATCTTCTTCTCAAGAACCATTGGGCCAAAGAAGTTCACATTTACATGAAAGCTTTCTGACATAGTGTAGATTCAAGTTTGCAAAAACCATGGCCTCCAGGGGAAGGTTTGGGGCCATAATAGGGACTACGGTTTTACATGCAAATAGATATGGAAAATCTTCTGATATGGACCAAGGTGACTCAGGTGAGCGATGTGGCCCATGGGCCTCTTGTTGAGAAAATTACAGGTTATTGAACTTAATCAGTTTTGAGGAATTATTACATAGAGAGTACATGATTTGTCTGTTTTTCCTTCCACAGTTTTCAATTGAGGACCTTCTTATTTTACAAAGTGTTTATATAGGTATTGAAGATGTGCATGTGGCAAGGATTTGATTTTCTTAAATTTTTAAGAAAATTACAGGTTGTTGCACTAACTCCATTTTTGAGGAAATATTCATATTATACAAAGAAAGTATGTCATAGCCTGATGGTGGCTGATACTACCTGATGCAAAATTCTACAAATTATGACTTCAGAAAAACACCCTATGTAAGCATTTTCACAGCATATTATGTACCGTTTGCGATACTCTTGTTATTTTAAACTAATGATTGAAATCTACAGTCTATCCAAATTTATTTTCAAGTATTAATAAAATTAAATTATTTCTCAGTTTTAAATCTAATGATAGGTATAAATCAATTTTAATAACTGATCGTTTAATAGGAATTTGTGCTAATTTGGATACGACTTATGATATTGCACATGCCAATATCAAAAGAGTACAGTTGTCATCAGGAATAATTGATAAATTTTCTCAAAAAAATGTTGGCACTTTAGTTTTTTGCAATTTCTTGCAATTGTAATTTCTTAAAATTTATAAGGATGGAAATTTCAGCACTTTTGGGGGATTGGGTTGCAATTTTGCTTATTTCAATAAAAAAAAACACCCAGCATTTTCAGTATGCCTAACTGTCCGTGATAATTAACCATACGATATCACACGTACTAACTATAGGCTATCTTTTCTGTTGCAGCATGAGTACCCTTTCTGATATTCAGGAGCAGCTGAACTCCATCAACAGATGATGGGAGATTCCACTTCAGAAAGCGCTTTCAGATAGAGATGAATAATGAACGATGTAAATCTGTTGTCATGTGACTGAACAAAAATCTTGCAGCATGTTCTATGCTACTCTATGAGGTGTCTAAACTTGTGGATTTCATAGTGAAGAATTATCATCCCTAATATTTCACTGTTGCAGAAAAAATGCAAAAAAATGTAGTACATTTCAGTGGCACAACTGAAGGGGGGGGGGGGTAACAAAAATGGCCATTTTGGGGTCTTCACCCTCCCCTATTTTAGGGAGGGGGCGGAAAAGGTGCAGTACATCTTTGGTTGCAAGCCCCCCTTGAAATGTTCTACATACGCCCCAATCTACTTAAAATTAGATTAGATTGCATCTGCCCCTGCATTTGCTTAATAATTAAACTTGAGTTATAATTGAATAATTTTCAAATAATTAAATCTATGTTTATTTGCAAAAGCTAAAGTTACTTTTTTTAGTCCTGTACAAAAAAATTCATCTAAACTATGATGCATGTGTTATCACATTAAAGTTTTAAAAAAAATATGTTGTCTTCGAGCGTTTATAGCAAATTATGTGACAGATTGAATTATAAGTACTTATCACACCTTGATGTTCTGAAAGGATTTACGATATTTATCATGTTACTTTGTAATTTTTTAATATATTTTACCTCTGTTGTCATTCTAAACCCACACACACATAATTATAGAGAATGCTCTGTCTTTGCCATTCCATACAATTTTTTCATTTTGTTCAATGATTTTTAACTAACATAAACTTATTTCTTAATTTCTCTCTCCTAGGACAAAGGTATAATGATAAATCAATCTCTACACTAATGAACGAGAGCCAAGTTTGTTTGAAAATAGTCCAGAGTTGCCCAGATGGATTAAATGAATTGGAAAAGTTTCTTCCTGATAGTGTGTCCAATCTTTTCTTAGATAACAAGGAGTTTATGAATTCTGAAGTGTTTTCTGTAAGTCATGGCAATCTGACACTCTCCATCATCAGAATCCATTATAAAGGAAAAACACTGCCCACATTGCAGGGGGGGGGGGGGGGGGGGGGGGGGCAGATCTCAACATGCACATAAACAGGTACATGCTGTATTGTTTGCCAGCCTATCATTTAACTTTGTTACCTTTACAGAGCTCATGTGGGCCAGGTGTACAAAAATGCAATCCTCTGCTTCAATGACAATGATGAAATTTCATTAAAACGTGAAACTTGTTTCAGTTTTTGTTCTCCTATCAAGTATAAAAGAAAGGTCATTACGCTCAGTCTCTCGGAATAAACCTAAAGGGAAAGGCAACCCAAATTTTTTTTACATAATAAATGGATAAGATTAATTATATGATAAAGATTTGTCATATTATTCTGTTAATACATGGCCTAGATAAGCCTCAGTACTAATTTTAAAACGTTTGAAATTCCCGCCATCTATAGAGGCTACCATGAAGCGGAACTCTTTTGTATTCAAGACCACAAAAATCAATAATTTTGACATCACACCGTCTATTCCAATTTGATGAGATTCTAAGATCATCAAAGATGTTCATGTGGTAGATTTTAAGAATACATTGTAAATAGGTGGATGCCTTCTTGTCAACTTCTTGTCAAGCAGTTAATCACACTAATGCGAAAGGGAGATGTGAAAAAAGTTTTTTCCCCAAAATTCCTGACCCAACAAGATTATTTGAAAAGAAAATACCATGTAAACTGTGGATCCATCATTTGCGTAATGACAAGTTCAGGTTTGAGACATGTACATGTATGAAGAAACAAGTACCATCTGCCTGGTCTACGACTCGACTGAACATCTTCTTTTCTTAAATTCCTCTTGGCTCAAATCTATATGACTCCAAACTTAACTGTTCGTGACTTGTCATGTTTACAGTGCTGCTGATGAAATAACCCGGAACAGACGGTGTGACGTAATAAATTAAACTTCAATGGCCGCTCTCTTAGCGGCGGGTAATTTGAAATATAAGATAGATTAATATTGATTTAATTGTTAAACAATGATTTTTGTTGTTAAAGACTGTCATTTACGATATCAGTAAGTAATACTTTATTTATAAAGGCAACAATATGGTTTGGGTTGCCTTTCCCTTTAATAATGATGACTAGCACCGACTTTTACGACAACAAAATAACTACACTTTCAAAAACTTGTACATTTATCATGATTTAATTCATAAACGCAATTGTAATGCATCAAATACATGTACTTCATATTTGCAAAAATGGACATTAGAGAAAGAGAAAAATTTTATTCTACCAGTGGATCTGCATTATACATAAAACAAACCCTGATATTACAAATCAAAATGGACTATACTCAGAACAGGGACTAAACAAGTGCAATATAATTTGTAAACAATAACCAATATGGGAACAATATTGTACAACACTAAGTTAAAGTATGAATTTTGGTTATACATGTATATATAAATTATGTATATATTAGAAACCTGTGGAATGATTGCTCAGCTCTCTGGCGTATCCCATACAATGTTACACACCCTGTTACATTTCTACATTAAATATATAATTATCAAAGATAGGATTTTAATGAACCACAATGCTCACCCTATTTACAAGAATTTGACACATTTCTACCAAGTCTAGCTGGTAATATGAAGACAGCAGTGTGTGGGAGTGACACTAGCAAATATCTGAGGTAAGTGAAGGGAGGGGGTATTAGAAATCTTTAGTTACCAAAGAGAGTAGCCAATCATACACTCTTGGCTAGTAAGGACTAAACCAGTGGCCCATCTCTTTGAAAAGCACACGTTTTGTGGGACATAGCTTAAGGAGGTACGCTACACCAGAGAAATTTGATGTAGATGAAAAGTGGAGAATATGTACAACAATATTTTGAATTTCAAAAAATACAGTTTTAGTACAAGGTAATCTGAAAAAAATTTAAAACCCCTGATGGACTCGAACCTGCGACCTAAAGTTCAGCAGTCGGTATTTTAACCTACTGAGCTACTCGGCTAGGTATTTAAATGGAAAAGGAAAAGTCCAATACTGCTGATATCGATTTTTTCATCCATGTTTTTAAAGGAAGTCAGCCATTATGATGATGTAGAGTACTACCTTAATAGATATACTGAATTTAATAAATGTTGAGCTATTCTGAAGACGATAGATGTACAGACAGTGGACAACTTCATCAGAAAATATGGCTAATGGAAACAAAGCATTACAAACTGGTGGAAGAAATCCTCAATAAATAAGAAAAACAGAACTCCCAACCTACAGATGAACCTCAGTGCCTTGAACATAGATATCTCAAATACCATGGATATGTTATTTAAGTGAGTTGAAAGTCTCAACTAAATTTTTCTTTATGTATTTTACCTGTAACCTTTATATCCCAAATCCTCGGATATCTCAATTTTTTTTAAATCCTCATGTTCGAGATAATGAGGTTTGTCTGTATTTTACAACTACTCAACCACAAATCAAGACACCCTCAACAATTCTTTTCCCCTCCAAAATGCTTCAATTTCCCTCCAAAATGCTTATTTTTCTTCAACCATGAATATTTGACCCCATTGAAAGAAGAGATTCTACTGTAATGTCCATCACAGGACAGGTTCATACAGTACAGTTCAAAACAGCAGGACAGTATAAATTCATACAGTACAGTTCAAAACAGCAGGACAGTATAAATTCATACAGTACAGGTCAAAACAGCAGGACAGTATAATTCATACAGTACAGTTTAAAACAGCAAGACAGTATAAATTCATACAGTACAGGTCAAAAAAGCAGGACAGTATAAATTCATACAGTACAAGTTCAGAAAAGTTTGGAGTAATTTGGCTATACACATCTATTTCATAGACAATAAATAAGATAATTCATCAATTACTTCATAGCAACAAACACAACATTAAAATGATTTGTACAGCAATCAAATCGAGTTTATTAGATTTCAAAGAATCTATTGGAAGCACTTTCTTTCAAAATTTATACTCGTGAGTGATCTTATGAAATCAACAGCATAGACCACAGCTTGAACAGAAAAATTGTGCTTCATTTCCCAGGATTTTGCAATCAAATAAATGTCAATAAAAAGGGAGGGTTTGATGGGGAAAGTGTTGCAATAACCTAATTAAAATCCGACTTCTTGGATCTGCGCTGTATACCACTACTTAGATTATATTGCTTGAGTCTAAGAAGTCTGATTTTAATTACCAGTAGATTGAGTATTGCAGCAGTCTACCTTTATCAACCTTAATAAACTTTCTTGGAATTCTTACAGTTCAACAAATCCTACAAAAAATCATTAACAATAGAACATAAACAAAATTTGTTTATATAAAAATGTCCCAGATTGGCAAAATCCTCTTGTTGCAAGATTGACCTTGATAAACTCCCTTAATGATTCTATAAAATTTAGTCGATTTGTTTAAGTTTAAGAATTATGGCCAGTATGGCAATTTTAGAAAATTTGGCTTTCTACTTGAGGATGAATGAAATTTTTACTCATTTTATACAATTTAAAGAAGTTAGGGCACTTTATGAACTATAAATTTCAAAATGGTTTATAAAAGAGCATAAACTGTCCCAACTTACTTTATCTCATATAAAATTAGCAGAAAATACTTTCTTTCCTTAAAATTTAATTCAGAAAAAAAGATTTGATATGATTTGATTAACAATTATACAGAAAATATGAACTTCTTGTGATGCAGAACAATATTGTCATAGCAGTAAAATGGAAACGGAGGAGCTAAATGTGACGTCAATTCTACATTGTAGTATGTCATATGGTGCGACTTAACGCAATTTCGTTTACGATATTAAGAATGTTGATAAAGTCAATTAAATTGCGTTGAATTATATGGCTTTACGTTATGACACACATGAACAACAGAGGATGCAAAATCAAAGTTCTTGTCATGGATATATATAGTTAAACAATTATAGGCTGGTGGAAAGCTGGGACAGAAAAAGACAGGCCAAAAATAGCCATTTATTTGATATTTTGTAAAACAGTGTTTTTTAATCTCTAGGGCTGAACAACTGACTTAACATTTACACATACTGCTATCGCGCAAGCAGTCACCTTTTTTTTTCTTAATCACCCTATGATGAGATTTTGGGACTAAAATTAAAGCACTTCACAAAACTTGAACTCATGGCTTGCAAAATTTCTACTTTTTTGAAGAGTGAACAAGTTTCTTAACAATATTCAATGACCAATGCATTATTGTGTATGACTTAATACCACATTATACATATATGTACATGTATCAGAATATAAATAATGTTGATAATTTCCCTTAATATGCACCCAAATTTTTAACAGAAATGTATGCAATTACAATATTACAATTCTGAAAAATTTTAACCTCTCAGTTTCAAAACTGATTGTTTAAATTCTAACTGTCACATCCTGAGTGGGAAAAAATCCGAAAAATAAATCATAAAGGTTTATCATTTCTGAACCTGAACATCTGTGCTATCATTAAACAAAAATAGAGCAATAAAATGTACATTGAACGACCTAAACATGACGAGACGTAACTAAATATTCACCAATAGACGTAACTAATTATTCACCAATAGACGTAACTAAATATTCACCAATAGACGTAACTAAATATTCACCAATAACTTCCTATGAGCTGTCTCTCTGTCTGCATCCTTTTTGAATTGTCAATTTCATTTGTAACATGTGAATGCTATTATGTCACGTAATATGCACCTAACAATAATTTTTTTCCCCCCTGTGTTTATAATAATGCCCCCACCCCGCTAATGGGTCCTTGATAGGCAACAAAGTTATCTTGTACATGTACTAGTCATGTAAGTGCTATAAGTTTTATTTGACTGATTATAATTTTGACAGTCAAGAAAGAGATGTGAAAAATAACCCAGTGATGAATGGACACTCCGTTAACTAAAATAAATGCATGAGATTCAAACAACAATTCAGCTGTTTACAGCAGCATGCTCCTCCCCAGGAAATAAAGCTCAATGTCCTCTAATGATTTGCCCCTGGTCTCTGGTAGGTACTTGGAGACAAACATGACACCACACAGACAACACACGCCAAAAATCCAAAATGTTCCTGCTTGACCAAACAGTTCTTGCAACACGTTAAATTCTTTGGTTACCAAGAAAGCACAGAACCAGTTTGTAAATACAGCAATGCCACTAGCTGCCCCGCGTGCTGGAGCTGGGAAGAGTTCTGACATCACTAACATTGGAATCGGACCCCAACCCAAGGAAAACCCAATGATGTATATGACAAGGCTTGTGATAGCTAGCCAGCTGATGTTCGAATGTGTTCCAGATCCCATGCGATAGTAGTAATACCCAAATGTTGTGCAAGTAAGTGTCATTATGGAGCCTGCTATGATGAGCAGTTTCTTTCTTCCCATTCTGTCCATCAAGATGCAAGCAACAAGTGTAGCAAAGACCTGAACAATGCCAATCACGACCGTAGCAAGTTCACTGTTTTTATACCCAGCACTTTGAAATATTGACACGGTGTAAAACATAACTGCATTTATTCCACTGAATTGCTGAAAAATCATTATCATCACAGAGATGAACAATGGGCGGGACAGTTCAGGTTTCCTGAATTCCGAATAGGAGAAAGAGGATCCTGTTTCCTGCATAAATCCCTCCTCGATATCTCTGCATTCATCCTCCACATCAGTGTGGGGGCCTCTTAGAGCTGCCAGGGCCAGCAGTGCATCCTTCCTCCTGTTTTTCAATATAAGATATCGGGGTGTCTCTGGTATGCAGAAAAGTAACAACAGCGCCAGAGCTGCAGGTATTGCACCAATAAATGCTAACATCGACCAGGAGCATTTCATCCCCAGAGCATAGGCTGCAACAATGCCAATGGTTATTGACAACTGCATACTTGCTCCAAGAAATCCTCGAAGTGCCTTCGTGGAAATTTCTGCGAGGTAAACGGGGGCAGCCACGGTTATCAGACCACTAGAAAATCCACACAAAACTCTCCCAAAGAAGAGAGTCCGAATCCCCGAGGCCAACCCTGTCACAACCCAACCTACAAAGAAAATACTCGAAGCTATTGCCAATGTCTGTTTTCTCCCATACTTCTCAATTAACTTTCCTCCACAAGGACCACCGAAAATTGCACCAACTGTCATTAGTGCGCCGAACCACCCTGTCAAACTTTTCCCATCCAAGAGCTTTTCATGCTCGAGTTTCGGGATTGCAGGAGAGCTGTAACCAATCGTAAACCCGAAGGTCAGGGGACCCAGACTAGCGCATAGCGCCGTCAGAAACAAACGAGATGGAGAACCTTCAAATTTTGTCGATTTCCTTTGAGGCGATACAGGACTTTCTAGCGACATGATGACAAGATGAATCAATGTTAACTTTATACTTATTTTACAGTATGGCTAAGTAGATATGTACAAAACATATTACAGATTAAGACGTAAGGAAACCCGATACTGAAAGATTGGAAAGTTCCGGCTGGAGGAGCAAAATGTGACGGTCGATTCTGCACTGTGCTCTTTGTACGCTAAGGTAAGTAATACGCGAATAGATTATAGAGAAATATTGGAGAACATTCCTAACGGTACGATGACAGTTTTATTTCTGTTTAATACATTCATGTTTATATTCTGCCATTAGACACACTGCAGATGGTTTGGACAAGTTGGGTCATAACATATGAATCATGGTCACATACATATGTAGGCCTGTAAGTATAAGGTTAGGTGTGTGCTCAAATGTTATGACCCAAGCAGCTGTGTCATTTATCCAAGTCCATGGGCCGGGTATTAGCACCTAATTTGTAAATATGGGTGTAAACAGATATTTAAATGTTAGTTTATTTGCATACTCCTCTCACTATATATACATTTTAACACTACACATATATATCAATATCACAGATTAACAAAAGAATACAACAAAGAAAAAAAAAATAGCAAAACATTTCATGCAAAAATATACAGATACAAAAGCATAAGATTTAAAGGAAGAAATAAAATACTACAAGCAGATGTATTTAAAAATCAACAGTAAAAATTAAAAATTCAATCTAATATGCAATGTTTGTTTAAAATACTATTTTACTACATGCTCTCTATATTGGTGTGTTACCCTCCCTGAGGGCATGCTGCTCAAGGCAATCCATGTATGCCCAGAGATGCTGTAATGTAACTTAATTATCAATGTCAATTAGTCTCTAGAATGTTAATTAATATGAATGATTTCAAGTAAATGCAATTTTTTTTTACAGACACAACAAATCTGGTGAAATTAAAATGCCTCAACACAAAAAACTGGTAGCTCAAAGGCGTCCAAACCAAAGTAAAAAAACTTCTCCTGCCACAAGTAATCAAACGAAGACAATTTCTTGTAGTGTATGCCATAATGAAAAACTTGATGTACATCCAATCGGAAGCAGCAAAATTACTGAAATAGTGGGATGTAATTTTTGCAGACTTCGATATTTGCGTGTGAAGCTCACCGTGCACGAGACTGATTTCAGTCTTTTCTGTATCTACTGTTATCAGACATTTAGCGATAAAGACAATTTTCATCTCCATCTTCAGCAGCATGGGGATTTTCTCAGAATGTCACCCTTCAATATTTCAAATTCTTTGCAACAAATTGCTAATTCAGAGGACCAGGTGGTCAGTTTGGCAAAAGGTGAGAAGCCCCAATTCACAAGACAGAACTCCAAAGGATTCCAATTCACCTCACAGCAAAGTCCAGAAAATTCAATCGAGGATGTTGTAGGAACGATGCTGACCCTGGGTTCTTCTCTGAACATTCTAAATTCTGATTCACAACCTGTCCGTGAGAAGAAGATTCCCCCTGGTTTATCAAGAGCTGACACAATAATAATCCAACCTCAAGTCCAGACTGGGTACATCGAACCCTCAGGAATTCACACCAGGTCCAGTGCAATCAGAAAGAAAATTGCCACAAGACAGTCCAGAGCATCAGGTCTCGAGTCGTCCAAAGCATCAGGTCTCGAGTCATCCAGAGCATCAGGTCTCGAGTCGTCCAGAGCATCAGGTCTCGAGTCCAGTGATACATTAGACCTGTCTTCGTTGCATGTAGTTTCACAGTCAGTCATTGCTAGACAGAGTTCTAACGCCAGCGATACCACTACCATCGTAACTGATGGAGAAACATCGTCAGGAAAGAGCAGCCTGAAAAAAGACGATACCATCATATTGGAGGTGTTGGATAATGACGGAAATAAATCAGATCAAATTTTACTGACTTCTGTGTCTTCCATGGATAAAATTTCTGACCTTGACTTCACTTCACTGTGTCAAAGTATCTTAGGCCCTCAAACTTCTTTTGAAGGGAAGCTTGCCAGTGAAGATACAATTGATCGAATTCTGCCGGGATTTAGTATGTCCATTATCAACCTCCTACAGGAGGACGAAATGATCATTGTTAATGACCAGAATCAAGGAAAGTCGTTTCAGATTCGTCGAGTTCCAAGCGAGTCTGTCCCAGCAAATAATCCCAATACTGTCCAAGAATCACCATCAAACACCGAAAGTCAGAGTCTGGTAATACCCCAAAGGAACCCCTCAAAACGAGGAAAGCAACCAGATCCCGAGAAAACTCCCAGATTGAGGGACACACGAAAGAGGCGTACATCACCCAAGGAGGAGGAGGAGGCAACAGACAAAAAACGAGGTCGCCATGTCGAAAAAGAACAGCACACTTGTCCAGATTGTGGCAAGGTGTTTAGTAGGCGATACAACCTCAAAGTTCATCGCTATGTTCACTCTGAGCAGAAAATGTTCGAGTGCGAAAAGTGTCAGCAACAGTTCAAACATGTCAGTCTTCTCCGCAATCACATGCGAATCAAGCACTCCGGCAACAAGCCATTCACCTGCAACACATGTGGACAGGGCTTTATTCACAATAACTACCTCCAGCGGCATATGTTGTTACACATTTCAGAGGTCTGTGTATGCTGCGATGAGAAGTTTGAATCACGACGACAGTTTAATGCCCATGTTAGAAGTGTCCACGTGAGATCCGATTCTTCCAAACACTGTCAGAAGTGTGACCTTACGTTTGTTTCTCTATTAGAGCTCTGTCAACATTTGCTGGGGATAAGTGAGGCACATCAGTGAAACTGTAGCTGGATAAAATACAGTGGTGAATTGAACAGATCTCGTGGTATTTGTACACACAAAATTTTGATTTATTTTTATGCCCCCATAATGGGAAATTTGGGGCCATATAGTTTTTGGTCTGTCAGTCCACAAAAACTTTAAATTAGGCCACAACTTTTGAATTTTGTATTCCACATGTGTATTTCTTGTGACAAGACCTTTCTTTTGGTACCAGAATCACTTTGCTGCCATATTGGGGCATCAATGTGTCACAAAAACATCTTATGCATGATTTATCATTGAAATGTAGCATTGTTTGAGCGAGATATAGATATTAAATTAGAATTGAATGGTGCCCCCTTGTTTAGAGTGTAAATTGCTAGTCTTAACTTTGATATACAGGCCGGCCGGTAACATTCATTTTCATTCCAATCAAAGACACAGACTAAATAAACAGAATTCCTTGTTCAATATTTTGTTAGGATACAATACATCTTGAAGTTTCACAGGACAAAACACTAAAAACCAAAATTTAATGTTCTACTAGCCTGTTGTTTAAATTCACAGTACTCAAGTATTTAAATCTGAACTTCTCTGTACTCGAATTCACTCTGAACATTTAGTCCAGAAGTTGGTTTCAGTTTTCTGGGACAGTCCAAATACAGTACCTCCTTTTCTCCCAAGAGCTTCAGTTCTGCAGCTATATAAGTCTGCATATGAGAACTGACGATAATTTAATGAATATAAGGTCATGCAATTTATGTACCTGCCTTACAGAACTTTCTGCTCGTTGTCAAGAATCTCTTGTGTTTAGCTTCCCTGACTGTTTCATGTTCATCATCCTTCAATATATAGTATTTCTTATACAGTTGACTGATTTTTAAAGACCCATTTTGGGTCCAAATATCACCCCTTTCCCCTCCCAAAAATTACCCATTTTTCCCAAATCTTACTTACACTTTTCCTAATAATAAAAACTGGCAAAAACATATTTGTCAAAAATTAACTTCTATGTGAATAGTTTACGTACGTGACAAAGTCGCATCAATGCTAGATGAAGTTAAATAAAAGAATTGCATCAATTTGTGTTTGATACGATATATTAAGCTTATTTACAGTGATTCTGGTTTTTCCCAATTCAACCAACATGTTGACAATTTTTCCAAATTCAAAAACCACAGGACCCTTTTGAAAAATCACTGATTTGAACTTGGTATCCCGAGCACCGATATCTCAATTACCATGGATGTCGAAGTGATTCGGAAATCCCAACCACTTTTTCTATGAAATATTTTACCCTTGATATCTCGAATCCTTGGATATCTCGGAATTTTTTTTTTGGTCTCATTGAGTTTGAGATAACGAGGTTTGACTGTATGCTGATCAATGCATCATGTGAAGGGAAATTCATGTTTGTTCAAATGAAGGGCTATGATCAAGAAAAGGCAAAAAAATAGGGTGGGTCATTGAAAGATCTTCTCAACCACTGGGTGTCAAAAAAGATGAAACATTGGGGTCATAATACAGGGGCGTAGCTTCATTACGCTCGAGTAGGCATGTGCCTACACATTTTATCATTTTGAAAACATTTTTGTCCATAAATATTTGCATAAAATATGTTCATATATATTTCTAGTTTTTAAAATCAGATATAAAGTTATTATTCCATCAGGACTTTTCTTTTTATAATGTATTCTACATGATATATAAATAATGATTGTAATTTTTTACATGATGATGCAGATCACCAGAACTCGCTCGACTTAACAGTTTAAAAATCTTCGAAAAGTTGTACAATATTTAATATCCATTGCAATTGTTTTTATGCTCAGTAGTGCAATGAGTCCCAATATTTTTTAAAAATTTTGGGGGTGATCCCCAAGAGGGAGGGGACAATCCCTTCCTGCACCTAACTCCTTCAGCGCTTCGCACCTTGGTTAAACCTTCATTTTTCGGGCCTACAAATTGAAATAGTCTTAGCTTCGTCCCTGTAATATAGGGGTCAAAATTTGTCATGGGATTAAAGAGGGTAAAGATCTCTTTTAAAATCTTCTGATAAAAAGCAGGCCCAAGGGTGAATTAGGTGAACGTCGAGGCCCCGGGGTCTCTTGCTAAGGGTTTCTATGTGTACGAAGTAGATAGAAATAGACATTTTGACAAACCTCAGGGGTGGTCACACAGTGAATGCTTAGTTAATTAATGATGCCTTACAATTATGCAGATTCCAGAACTTGGTCTGCTGCATTTGTTGGAGGCAGCGCTACATCTCTATTTCAAGCATCTGATCTTTTTTTTTTAATGGATTATAATTGCTCACAATCATCGTTAATGTGGAGTTTTTTGTCATGAATGCATGGTTGAACAATATTGCCCTTTATCACATCCTTTAATTTAAAAGTATAATGTGAGTTTTGGTTTTTGCACCCCAAACAACAATGTGCTTGTAGTAAAATAAAGTCTTTGTAACATGATTCTTCCTCCATGTGTTAGTATGGATTCTATAAAATCTTAAGAAATCTCAAAATAGCTGCTTAGCTTGTGTACACATTAATTTTGGGAAGTTATATAATCATGCATGTAAAACCACAGGACTGTCCCCGATTTGAACAAAGAACTAAAGTATATGATACAGCCTTTCTGATGATTCAATTTTGTGAATGGTTTTCTTTCAGAAGGTGAAGTGCACAGGTTCGAACAAACAACATTTTTCTATTATACATGTACTGGAAAAATAAATCTATGGTGTGAATATTAATTATGCCCATTTCTGTGCTCGGTGTTTTCAACAAGTGGCCAACAGGCCTTATCGGTCACCCGAGTACTACTAGTTCAATGTATCACTAGTCTCAGGGCAATGAAATCTAGAAAAAATGTACGCTAAATCCTAATATTCAGCAACAGTATAAAAAAGATGTGTTCTTAAAACGTTAATCCCCTCAAAAGCACATATACTGATTTACATACTATATGCAGCATCATTAAACAATATCACTAATTTGGACCCATCTTAAAGTCAAAACCCTGGGGTTGCTGTATCAGTAAACTTAAAGAAGTCCTTCAAATGATGAAGACAATAATCACAATATTGTAGAATAATTTTGTCTCCACCCTGAAACTAAACCTTTACTCCCTAGGATCATGAAATTTTCAATTTTTGTAATTGACTACCTACTCCTAAATATCAATTTAGTTTCAATAGCTTTAAAGCATATATAAGTTACATGTTTTGCACATATAAACTATATATACAAAGTTTGATCCTGTCCTGGAGTCAGAACCTCTACCCTGGGGATCATGAAAGTTACCATTTTTGTAGAGGCCTTCCTGTTCTATATCATTACACTATTAGTTTTTCCTTTAAGATATGCAGTTGTAGAGAAGACTTTAAAAAAGTCAATTTTTGGCAGTTTGTGTCCTCCCCAACGGTCGCAAAAGTCCTGAAATTTACAAATTAAGCCCTTGTCTCAAAGATGCTTCATGCTCCACATAATGATGGATTTAATTTTTCTTACACGTGTGGTTCTAGAGATTTTTGAAAATTGGCAGTTTTTGCCCTGCCCCCAAGGGTGCAGGAGTCCTAAAAATTACAATTTATGCCCCCCCCCCCTTCTTGTCCCAACAATGCTTCAAACCAAATTTAAAGAGAATTGGAATGGTAATTATCAAGAAGTTAAAAATGTTCTATCTTTTACACATTAAAACTGACCGTTTTTGCCCCACTGATACCAAAACTGCTACCCCTGGGATCATAAATTATACAATTTTGTTAAAGGACTACCTGTTAAATATGCATTTGGTTTCAATTTAGCATCAATAGCACTAAAGATGTTATTAAGTGTTTTATATATAAACACTATATACCAAGTTTGGCCCTGCCCTGAGGTCAACCTCTACCCCTGGGATCATGAAGTTTACAATTTTGTAAGAGGCCTTCCTGCTCTACATCATGATGCATGTAGTTTTTCTTACACATGCATGGTTCTAGAGATTTTTTTTGAAAATTGATCCATTTTTTATCCACCACTCAGCAGACCTGAAATTTGCAATTTATGTCCCCCTTGTCCTAAAGGTGCTTCATACCAAATTTGAAAAGAATTGGAATGGTAGTTATCAAGTTAAAAATATTCAATTGTTAACATACGACTGCTACAGACCAATTGCAATAGGCCACCTGACTTTACTCAGGTGACCTAACAATGTTCAATTGTTAACACACAACAAACTATGACGGACGCAGACCACTATTAAGGTAGCCGCTACACTAAAGCTCTTTATGACACTACATCACAGCATGGCGATTTAAATGTTTTGTGAAATTATTTGTATTGATCAATTTTGTTTGTCCATCATCGTAGCTCAGTGGTTAAAGCATTGGGTTGGTGAACCGCAGATCTCGAGGTCAAATCCGCCAGTCTTTTGTTCACATGTGTTAAATTTTTTTTGAAAATCATGTTTTCATCCAAATTTACATATATTCTACCTTTTTGGCATATATACTTATTATATATGATCAAATCTTTTATGTTTAAATCAATTCGTACTGATTTGAGAAACCATTTCAGGGTGTAGCGAGCCACTTAACAGATCACGAGTGACTCAGATGACCTAAGAAAAAAAAACATGTCTTACCACAAGACCCAATGACCTTTGTACTGAATATGGAATCCTGACTCAACACATGAACAGATATCTGACACACCTTACTGAATATGGAATCCTGACTCAACACATGAACAGATATCTGACACACCTTCCACTTCCTGTGTGAATATGGAATCCTGACTCAACACATGAACAGATATCTGACACACCTTCCACTTCCTGTGTGAATATGGAATCCTGACTCAACACATGAACAGATATCTGACACACCTTCCACTTCCTGTGGCCAAAACATAAATACAAAAAGAAACTGTTATATACTCTTTTATTTTCCTTGTAATATTTGTATTGCAATAAATAAGTATTTAAAAGACCTTGATGGTCGAAATGACAGGAATCAGATAAGTTAGGAGTGACATTAAAAGTAACACATTTGAAATAAAAGAATTTCTGTTCAAAACAGTATGGTTTATAATTAAAATGTGAATAGAACACATGTTGAACACATTTGTGGTGAAATTAAATATCTACAATCAAAGTATTCCTCAACATACATTTCAACTAAATGTATCGGAGCAACACAAACGCCCCTACCCAAGGACCATAACTCTACCAAAAGTTATCTGAAGCACCTTAGAAGTACTCGACTTGCATGGTATGATGTATCTATGTCCCAAAAAATTTCAATTCAAAGTGTCCATGTCTGACTGAGATGATGAGCAGAAACTGTTAGCATACTTGATTCTAATGATCTGGCGCACTCGGCCAAATGGCGATGACTGGTGACACACTTCATTGTGAGCCGGAATTGTGCATGCATCTCGCCAGGGAAGCCGATTGAGCTGGGAAATTTTGATAGGTGAAGGCAGCTTCGAGCTGGCATCCTTGGACACAATAGTATCAAGAGCTGCTTATTCTATGACAATTTTTTTTTTTTTTTAAACTGGCAAGATAATCATGATTTTTAAATATGTTGGTCATTTCTATGCCAAATGTTTATATAATAGAAGGTCCACATTTTCATTACTACTGTAGCCGGGTCACTTGATTCTTAGCGCGTCGCCAAGTATACTCAGCTTAGTATGATTCGGCCGGATTTTATCAGAATCAAGTATGCTAAATGTTCTTAGTCCATGGGGCATAACTGTCAACAATTATTCAGCTAGAACCAAATAATACTTAACACCAAATTTCTGTTGAATATGTGCATTTTTAGCAGAGATAATGAATGGAAACAGAATTATGGTGGAGAGGGGTACCAACATATGCCAGAGCCATTCCAAGGTGGAGGCAAAAAAACTCAAATTCACATGCATTTCTCCATGTCTCAATATACATGTATAGAACTACTTTCACTATCAAGTTAACAATTTCCTCGTCTTAATATACATGTAAAGAGCTACTTTCACTATCAGGTTCACATACTTGGATTACATGTTGGATGTTAATAACAGAAACCTGTGTCTCTTTGTATACAGAAGGTCACCTGAAACATGCATTTCCAGACAACCACTAAACAGGTGCCCCCAAATAACACTGGATGTGTCAGATCCCCATCTCTCAGCCATTAGCGTTCACTTCCTGGAGGGGTAGCACCAGGTTGTTGGGGTTGACAGTCACAGATTTGGTGCAATTGTCCGTCTTATAGATCCCCACCAGTCTGTCTGCTAGCTCGAACATATTGTTCCTCAGCGAAATAATGATAAACTGTGCATTCCTTGTCCTCTCCTGCAAAAAACAAAACTCAGATATTTCTACAAATAAACTGTAAATACCACATTTTCCATGTTTGCAATTTGAAAATTCTAATTTACAATCATATATATGTAATCAAAATCAGTATGTCTTTCATTTCAAGTCTTGCCACTACAATTTTGAGATGAAGTACATCTACCTTGATGTAATTGGCGACAATGGAGACATTTTTGAAATCAAGAGCAGCATCAATCTCGTCCATGACATACAGAGGCGTGGGTTTATAGTGATGAAGTGCAAAGACCAAAGCCAGTGAACTAAGAGTCTTCTCCCCTCCAGACAGATTAGAGATGTTCTTCCACGATTTCTTTGGGGGTCGAACGCTACAAAATACAAAACCAGATAGATTAGAGATGTTTGCCAGACATTTTACAATCCTCGGGCTTCCTCCCACAAGTTATTTCAAGCCCAGCATTGCCTGTTAATCTTCCTCTTAATTTGTGTCTATAAATTTACATTGTTAGGTATCATATCTATTATAACTAGGACATACCAAACATGTGAACTCTTCATTCTGTCTTACCTCTACATGTTAACTTTTCTTTCTTTTTCATTAATGGTTTTTATGTTTAGAAATTATATAGTGTAGGTGGTAGTAGTTCTGGAACAGCTGGATTTCATTGAATTTCATCCATTAGCATCTCTCACCTGAACCAGATTCTTTCATCCATTAGCATGAATCTCTCACCTGAACACACGAATCTCACCTGAACCAGTTTCTTTCATCCATTAGCATGAATCTCTCACCTGAACACACGAATCTCTCACCTGAACACGATTCTTTCATTCATTAGCATGAATCTCTCACCTGAACACGATTCTTTCATTCATTAGCATGAATCTCTCACCTGAACACGATTCTTTCATTCATTAACATCTCTCTCACCTGAACACTATTCCTTCGGAGAAAGGATCAAGTGAATCGACCAGCTCCAGTTCAGCATCTCCTCCAAGTGTGATCATCTGATACATCTCCTTCAATTTGTTGGTGATGACAGAAAAGCCCGCCATGAATTCATCCAATCGCTGCTTACGAAGCTCCTCAAAGTACTTCCTTTGCTGGTCCCTGAGATCTGTGATTTTGTCTAGTTCCCCTACCCTCTGTAGGTACAATTCCTCCTGTAAATCATAAAACAATTTTGTCAGTGGAAGATTGTTCCAGAAACTTTGATGAACTGAGCACAGGTATCTTTCAATAGTTTAGTATACAAAACATTATAAATTAGAAATATGTCCACAAGACATGAATGCCCTGCCTTGTGCTCAGTGCTCGAGCTGGGCGAATTTTTTATTTAAAAAATGGCGAAAAAAAATTGAAAGTGGCGAAAATCCCTTTTTGCAAAAAATTGTATTTTTAATCCTTTGTCAGTGACACATTATCGCCTGTTTGTTTATGTAGTCAAAATCTGTTTATTCAGTCAACGCGTGCGACAGGAAATCTCGCATCGCTCCAGTGCACACAGAGCTGGTCACAGCCTCAGGTAATTTATGGCTGCAAAAAAGTCGGTGATTATGTAATAAAGTACATCGGACAGCTGTTGACCCTGCTTTGGTCAATTGTTTAACATTTAAAGTCTTATTCATTATCGTATTATCATCTCCACATTAATGTGAATTCTTAACCAGAGAACCGACCGGTAATTAAATTGGCCGTATTATTGTGTATAATGTATATATGAATTACATCAATTGTTTGTTTTTGCGGCCAAACTCGTTGATTACAAGATTTTGATGTGTTTGATTTTAGTTCGAATATTTCATAAACAATGCGGTCGGTCACCATTGATATGGACATAGCAATTTTAATAAATAATTTTCTTTGAAGTTTGGTGCGCAACAGTATAAAAATGCTAATCTCATAAGACTATGCACCCCATTCTATTTTGACACTAAACTTGTAGCTTCTGGCCCTAGTCAGTCTAAAATTAAAAAATATATCTATGTTTGGCTTTACAGTCAACCACACCTGCTCAAACATCTGATTCTGTCCAAATTGCAAAATCTTCCATACAAAAACGGAAATTTAATAGGGAGTGGTTGAGATACGACTCTAAATTGGGCTTGATGTTTTGTGACATCTGCATTTCGGCCAATGTACACAATGTTTTCACTGAGGGGTGTAGCATCATAAAGTTTATATTTATATGATTTATTATCTGAATTTTGATTTCCATAATAGAATTTATCAAACAAATCAACTTTTTATTATTACAGAAAGAAATGTTTAGGTATGGTAGCTGGATATGATTAAGTAATGTAACTGATTCAAAATGCTAAAATAAGTGTAATGAATAAAATAATATACAATATGATGGAAATAATTGTAAAGCATGTGATTATTTGTGTCGCGCAGCTCCCCGAAAAAGTGGTGAAAGGGAATTCTGGTCCAGTGGGAGCACTGCTTGTGCTCCATGCAACTGTTCTATCTCAACTACATCCTAATTACTATCAATGTATATGTAAAGGAAACTTCTGTAACGAATCATGACACTTCACATTTGAAGTATGCTTGCTAAGTTGTCATCTGAATAAAACGGATGGATGATCCCCAAACTGCATCTAACCAATTAACTACTTATATGAAAACTGATTTGCACAATGATCAGTAACTGTTGAAACAACTGATACAAAGAATACAGTATATGTTCCGAGTTACCTTGACCTTTCCAAGATGACTTTGAGTGACCTTTGTCTGAAAACGATTTAGCTGTTTATTTGTGTGATATGATCAATACCTATTCAAAAACTGTTGAAATAAGGAACTTTTTCCTTATAAGGTATATTCTGAGTGACCTTGACCTTTCAAAAATTAATTTAGTCAAAGTCCCCTGTCCCAAGGAATATTTGTGATCAATTTCTGATAAAAGGAGATATCAAAAATCGTTAGAAATAAGGAACTTTCATATGTTCTGAGTGACCTTGAGAGACCTTAGCATCCACAAATCCTTATCTCAAGTAACATTCAGTCTATGCGAAAGTTTTTTGGACCACACAGGACATTCGGTCCTGTGTAATCAATGAACACACCGGACCGAACCAGATTTTGTCAGACCGAAAAACCTAATGTAAAAAAGTGAAACACATGAAAATGCAAAACCAAGGGAATCTTATTTATTATACTAGTAATACTATACCAAGGATCCCTCCCGTATAATACTCTAGACAGTCCATGCGGTTTTAATCACATTCATTTACGTATTTGGATTTGTGTGCTATTTTTTTTACTTATAACAAACATTTAAATGACTCCGCATCAAAATAGTAAAGCTCAAAACCGGACACTGAGACATCGGACATTCCGGTCCGGTGTAAAAAATGATGCGTCGGACCTGAGGCACTGCACATCGGTCAGGTCCGACGTCTTTCGCATAGACTGAACATTTGTGATCAATGTGATGAGCTTGGACAGGAAGACGGATAGACACAACAGCGACAATTTTGGGGAGCATAAAAATCAAGTAATGTGAGGCAAAGGTCATATTGAAGGTCAAGGTCAGTCTGAGCATAGTTGTCTCTCATTAAAGCATACTTGTGTGTGAAATTTACAAGGTATAAACAGCGGCTTTTCCCCTTATATAACTGGTACCAATAAAAGGTACTATTCCCAATGCCAAATACCGTAGATTTTTCCCAATTTTGAGACTAAAAATTCCAATTCACTTGCCGAAACATAGACTGCTGACATCGTAATTTACTTAGTCTGAAACATTGTACGGTTTAACTAGAATGTTCACATCTGGTATTAAATCGAAAGTACAGATCATGGCAGTGCACGTGTTGTTGAGCTACGACAATTCTAAAACGAGCCTACGACGATTCCTCATATCTCACAATAGCATATATTACCGTAAAAAGTTTGTAAAGAGATGAAAACTTCTTGTTTTGTTCTTTTTTTTCTTCTTTTCTTTCAGTTGAAATCATTTGCCAATACATTGGTAGAAAATTACAAATTTGTTTCATTTTGACATTATTTTTCCCCAATTGATTGGGTACCGGTACCAGTGGGTAAAAAAACCCACTGATTATTAAGTTTATTCAGATGTGAGTTTAAACACAAAATGAGATGGAACTATGAGAGGCAGTGAACAAACATGAAGCAACAATCATCTATGTACAGAGCCGGACATAACAAGTTCTGTATCTACATTTAATACATTATTCAGTAAATCTTCATCTATGTACAGAGCAGGACATAACAAGTTCTGTATCTACATTTAATACATTATTCAGTAAATCTTCATCTATGTACAGAGCCGGACATAACAAGTTCTGTATCTACATTTAATACATCATTCAGTAAATCTTCATCTATGTACAGAGCAGAACATAACAAGTTCTGTATCTACATTTAATACATTATTCAGTAAATCTTCATTATGGACGAACTTTACGAATAAAATTCTAGGCTAAAATATTTTCCGACTTGTACTGCTCATTGTTGACATCTAAAATATGGACAGATGTTGCACAATTCATTGACTGGAATAAATATATATCGGAACTTTGTCAAAAATTAGAAAAAATTTATCTAGTAAAATTAAAATTTAACTTTCAGAAATACTTCTTCTAAAAGTTCAAATTCATACAATCATATCACATAATTCTTTTTAATATCATTTTAAAAAAATTAATTAATTTTCATGGAGATGACATATTTTTTCAAGTGAGGTTCACTTTCTTGGGTATGGGGTTTCAAACATTTAATTACATAGAATTATTCCACATACCACATCAAACCTGGCTTTTCATTGACCATGCATATTAAATTCAAAAGATAAACCAAGAAATCTTGGTATTTCACAAAATCTACATTCATATCATTAATCCTTCGTATTGTGTCATATCATTAACTTGTAACACATATTAAACATTCAGCTAAAATGCACCTCAGAATACAATAAAATCTGAAATGACTGCATTCCTCAAATGTTTCACCAAATTCTGTTTATTTATAGTTTATTTATTCATGCATTAAAGTAAATTTATAGGGGTGAAACGATGCATCATGATGCGGCCAAATCGCGATGTAGTGGTCTCAATTTGATGTTCAATTTATTCGGGGTCTGTTTCGGTTCGATACGGTTCTAAAATCATAGCACGACATTGCTTTTGATAACACGGTTTCTGATTACCCAATGGAATTGAAAATTGCCCAATCAACGTACGAGTAATATTTGCTGTATCAAAATGGACACAGTCGAGTTGAAAAATGCAACCCCCAATGTATAAATCCTGGGTATGGCAACATTTTGGCTTTAGTACAAGTGATAAGAGTATTGCTTTATGTTAAACGTTTTTACATTATGTAGAATTTATTTGCAGATAGCAATAAATACAGTGAAACATAAAAAATCTTAGCTTTATAAAGAATTGGTACATGCTATTGTATCGAATTGAAAATCATCGAATCGAAACTAAAGTATCGAAATCGAGAAGGTACTGTATCGTTTTACCCCTAACAATTTATTTTTCCCTTTGGTAGACTAAATTTATTTATACCATTACAAAAATATTTCCTGTTGAACTAGGTCATCTGGGAGAATCTATCTTGCTGATCAACGCTATAAAAAAGCCTATTCCAACATCAATCTACTAATAACTCAAATGCAAACAGTTTGTTCATTCAACATCAGTCTACCAACGACTCAAATCCAAACAGTTTGTTCATCCAACATCAGTCTACCAACAACTCAAATCCAAACAGTTTGTTCATCCAACATCAGTCTACCAACAACTCAAATCCAAACAGTTTGTTCATCCAACATCAGTCTACCAACAACTCAAATCCAAACAGTTTGTTCATCCAACATCAATCTACCAACAACTCAAATCCAGTTTGTCCCTTGTCAGCTTACATACAAGTTTCCCCTGTAGTCTAGTGTATCAGTGAAGCCATCAAAGCGTGCTGTGATATGACCTTATTCAGCACATCACAACAACTTTGATACCTCCATTCTACATCGTTCCACAAACTTCTAGATCCTCCACTGTTAGTGTACATGACGTTTGCATGATTTTTGTGTGATGTTTCTAGGTAGTCACCTCTATACATGCTCAAATATACTCCCACTGATACAGAGTAATTGTATCCAGGTCTCTTCCCAGGTGAGACCAGAAACTCCACTCCACAGGTAAATTGGATAAATAGGTCGCAACTGTCACACTTCCCTACAGGTAAAGAATAATGAACATCACTCAACCCAAGTGAGCAGTAACACCTGTTACATCTACTCCTGGATCCCAAGGTAGAGCTCCTCAGGACATGCTGTGTGGAAATCAGTCAAATGAATTATACATTTCACCTCTGGAGTCATTAAAATCCTCGCTTCGATAAATCAGAAAATAATTCACAACCAATGATGAGAACAGAAGTATACAAGTTTTCTCATTCATTTGTTCATTCCACCTATACTTCCTCATCACAGATTCATAATATCACCCTTTTATTTGCATGCTATTCTTAAAGATACCTACAACCCGAGACTTTACTCTAACAGAATGAAAAAAATAAGATCTCATTAATTGACCAAAGAAACAACTTTTTAAAAAACAACTTCAAACTCGAGTATTATTCAAATTATGCCATCAAAGTCGCACTATT